>NC_091193.1:33601181-33846694 GCF_040958095.1 Procambarus clarkii
TGCAGTTTTCAAAATTTCCCAAATATCCCAATTTCGAGGCCTGAGCCATATTTTGGAGCCAAATTCTGGCTCTCTACATGTATTCGCAGTTTGATATTACAAATTTTTATACCCAACATATGCCAAGTACTGAAAGCGGCGTTTGGTCATATTTGTCCCAAAGTCCCCTGCAGTTTTCAAAATATCCCAAACATCCCAATTTGGAGGATTGTGCAATATTTTGGAGCCAAATTCTGGCTCTTTGCACGTATTCGCAGTTTTATATTACTACTTTTTATTCCCAACATATGCCAAGTACTGAAAGCGGCAATTAGTCACATTTTGCACAAACTCCCCTGCAGTGTTCAAAATATCCCAAACAACCCAATTTCGAGGCCTGAGCCATATTTTGGACCCAAATTCTGGCTCTCTGCACGTATTCGCAGTTTTAAGTTACGACTTTTTATACCCAACATATGCCAAGTACTGAAATCGGCGTTTGGTCACATTTGTCACAAACCTCCCTCCAGTTTTCAAAATATCCCAAACATCCCAATATCGAGGCCTGAGCCATATTTTGGAGCCAAATTCTGACTCTATGCACGTAATCGCAGTTTGATATTACGACTTTTTATACCCAACATATGCAAAGTACTGGACGCAGCAGTGAGACACATTTTGCACAAACTTCCCTGCAGTTTTCAAAATATCCCAAACATCCCAATTTCGAGACCTGAGCCATATTTTGGACCCAAATTCTGGCTCTCTGCACGTATTCGCAATTTGAAATTACGACTTTTTTATACCCAACATATGCGAAGTATTGAAAGCGGCGTTTGGCCACATTTGTCCCAAACCATCCTGCAGTTATCAAAATATCCCAAACAACCCATTATCGAGGCCTGAGCCATATTTTGGAGCCAAATTCTGGCTCTCTGCACGTATTCGCAGTTTGAAATTACGACTTTTTATACCCATCATATGCCAAGTACTGAAAGCGTCGTTTGGTCATATTTGTCCCAAACTCCCCTGCAGTTTTCAAAATATCCCAATCATCCCAATTTCGAGGCCTGAGCCATATTTTGTTGCCAAATTCAGGCTCTCTGCACGTATTCGCAGTTTGAAATTACGACTTTTTATACCCAACATATGCCAAGTACTGAAAGCGGCGTTTGGTCATATTTGTCCCAAAGTCCCCTGCAGTTTTCAAAATATCCCAAACATCCCATTTTCGAGGCCTGAGCCATATTTTGGAGCCAAATTCTGGCTCTCTGCACGTATTCGCAGTTTGAAATTACCACCTTTTATACCCAACATATGCCAAGTCCTGAAAGCGGCAGTGAGTCACATTTTTCACAAACTCCCCTGCAGTTTTCGAAATATCCTAAATATCCCAAAATTTCGAGGCATGAGCCATATTTTGGAGCCAAATTCTAGCTCTCTGTAAGTATTCGCAGTTTGAAATTACGACTTTTTATACCCAACATATGCCAAGTACTGAAAGCGGCGTTTGGTCATATTTGTCCCAAAGTCCCCTGCATTTTTCAAAATATCCCAAACATCCCAATTTCGAGGCCTGAGCCATATTTTGGAGCCAAATTCTGGCTCTCTGCACGTATTCGCAGTTTGAAATTACCACCTTTTATACCGAACATATGCCAAGTCCTGAAAGCGGCAATGAGTCACATTTTGCACAAACTCCCCTGCAGTTTTCGAAATATCCTAAATATCCCAATTTCGAGGCATGAGCCATATTTTGGAGCCAAATTCTAGCTCTCTGCACGTATTCGCAGTTTGAAATTACGACGTTTTATACCCAACATATGCGAAGTACTGAAAGCGGCGTTTGGTCACATTTGTCCCAAACCTCCCTGCAGTTTTCAAAATATCCCAAATATCCCAATTTCGAGGCCTGACCCATATTTTGGAGCCAAATTCAGGCTCTCTGCACGTATTCGCAGTTTGAAATTACGACTTTTTATACCTAACATATGCCAAGTACTGAAAGCGGCTTTTGGTCATATATGTCCCAAAGTCCCCTGCAGTTTTCAAAATATCCCAAACATCCCAATTTCGAGGCCTGACACATATTTTGGAGCCAAATTCTGGCTTTCTGCACGTATTCGCAGTTTGAAATTACCACCTTTTATACCCAACATATGCCAAGTCCTGAAAGCGGCAGTGAGTCACATTTTGCACAAACTCCCCTGCAGTTTTCAAAATATCCCAAATATCCCAATTTCGAGGCCTGAGCCATATTTTGGAGCCAAATTCTGGCTCTCTACATGTATTCGCATTTTGATATTACAAATTTTTATACCCAACATATGCCTAGAACTGAAAGCGGTAGTGAGTCACATTTTGCACAAACTCCCCTGCAGTTTTCAAAATATCCCAATCATCCCAATTTGGAGGATTGTGCAATATTTTGGAGCCAAATTCTGGCTCTTTGCACGTATTCGCAGTTTTATATTACTACTTTTTATTCCCAACATATGCCAAGTACTGAAAGCGGCAATTAGTCACATTTTGCACAAACTCCCCTGCAGTGTTCAAAATATCCCAAACAACCCAATTTCGAGTCCTGAGCCATATTTTGGACCCAAATTCTGGCTCTCTGCACGTATTCGCAGTTTTAAGTTACGACTTTTTATACCCAACATATGCCAAGTACTGAAATCGGCGTTTGGTCACATTTGTCACAAACCTCCCTCCAGTTTTCAAAATATCCCAAACATCCCAATATCGAGGCCTGAGCCATATTTTGGAGCCAAATTCTGACTCTATGCACGTAATCGCAGTTTGATATTACGACTTTTTATACCCAACATATGCAAAGTACTGGACGCAGCAGTGAGACACATTTTGCACAAACTTCCCTGCAGTTTTCAAAATATCCCAAACATCCCAATTTCGAGACCTGAGCCATATTTTGGACCCAAATTCTGGCTCTCTGCACGTATTCGCAATTTGAAATTACGACTTTTTTATACCCAACATATGCGAAGTATTGAAAGCGGTGTTTGGCCACATTTGTCCCAAACCATCCTGCAGTTATCAAAATATCCCAAACAACCCATTATCGAGGCCTGAGCCATATTTTGGAGCCAAATTCTGGCTCTCTGCACGTATTCGCAGTTTGAAATTACGACTTTTTATACCCATCATATGCCAAGTACTGAAAGCGTCGTTTGGTCATATTTGTCCCAAACTCCCCTGCAGTTTTCAAAATATCCCAATCATCCCAATTTCGAGGCCTGAGCCATATTTTGGAGCCAAATTCAGGCTCTCTGCACGTATTCGCAGTTTGAAATTACGACTTTTTATACCCAACATATGCCAAGTACTGAAAGCGGCGTTTGGTCATATTTGTCCCAAAGACCCCTGCAGTTTTCAAAATATCCCAAACATCCCATTTTCGAGGCCTGAGCCATATTTTGGAGCCAAATTCTGGCTCTCTGCACGTATTCGCAGTTTGAAATTACCACCTTTTATACCCAACATATGCCAAGTCCTGAAAGCTGCAGTGAGTCACATTTTTCACAAACTCCCCTGCAGTTTTCGAAATATCCTAAATATCCCAAAATTTCGAGGCATGAGCCATATTTTGGAGCCAAATTCTAGCTCTCTGTAAGTATTCGCAGTTTGAAATTACGACTTTTTATACCCAACATATGCGAAGTACTGAAAGCGGCGTTTGGTCACATTTGTCCCAAACCTCCATCCAGTTTTCAAAATATCCCAAATATCCCAATTTCGAGGCCTGAGCCATATTTTGGAGCCAAATTCTGACTCTCTGCATGTATTCGCAGTTTGAAATTACATCTTTTTATACCCAACATATGCCAAGTACTGAAAGTGGCGTTTGGTCACATTTGTACCAAACCACCCCGCAGTTTTCAAAATATCCTAAATATCCCAATTTCAAGGCCTGAGCCATATTTTAGAGCCAAATTCTGGCTCTCTGCATGTATTCGCAGTTTGATATTGCGAATTTTTATACCCAACATATGCCAAGTACTGAAAGCGACAGTGAGTCACATTTTGCACAAACTCACCTGCAGTTTTCAAAATATCCTAAACATCCCAATTTCGAGGCCTGATCAATATTTTGGAGCCAAATTCAGGCTCTCTGCACGTATTCGCAGTTTGAAATTACGACTTTTTTATACCCAACATATGCCAAGTGCTGAAAGCGGCGTTTGGTCACATTTGTCCCAAACCTCCCTCCAGTTTTGAAAATATCCCAAACATCCCAATTTCGAGGCGTGAGCCATATTTTGGAGCCAAATTCTGGCTCTCTACATGTATTCGCAGCTTAATATTACAAGGTTTTATACCCAACATATGCCAAGTACTGAAAGCGGTAATGAGTCAAATTTTCCACAAACTCCCCTGCAGTTTTCATAATATCCCAAACATCCCAATTTCGAGGATTGTGCAATATTTTGGAGCCAAATTCAGGCTCTCTGCACGTATTCGCAGTTTTAAATTACGACTTTTTATTCCCAACAGATGCCAAGTCCTGAAAGCGGCAATTAGTCACATTTTGCACAAACTCCCCTGCAGTGTTCAAAATATCCCAAACATCCCAATTTCTAGGCCTGAGCCATATTTTGGAGCCAAATTCTGGCACTCTGCACCTAATCGCAGTTTGATATTACGACTTTTTATACCCAACATATGGAAAGTACTGGATGCAGCAGTGAGTCACATTTTGCACAAACTTCCCTGCAGTTTTCAAAAGATCACAAAAATCCCAATTTCGAGACCTGAGCCATATTTTAGGCCCAAATTCTGGCTCTCTGCACGTATTCGCAGTTTGAAATTACGAATTTTTTATACCCAACATATGCGAAGTATTGAAAGTGGCGTTTGGCCACTTTTGTCACAAACCTTCCTGCAGTTATCAAAATATCCCAAACAACCCAAAATCGAGGCCTGAGCCATATTTTGGAGCCAAATTCTGGCTCTCTGCACGTATTCGCAGTTTGAAATTACAACTTTTTATACCCATCATATGCCAAGTACTGAAATCGGCGTTTGGTCACATTTGTCGCAAACCTCCCTCCAGTTTTCAAAATATCCCAAACATCCCAATATCTAGGCCTGAGCCATATTTTGGAGCCAAATTCTGGCTCTATGCACGTAATCCCAGTTTGATATTTCGACTTTTTATACCCAACATATGTCAAGTCCTGTAAGCTGCAGTGAGTCACATTTTGCACAAACTCCCCTGCAGTTCTCGAAATATCCCATATATCCCAATTTCGAGGCCTGAGCCATATTTTGGAGCCAAATTCTGGCTCTCTGCACGTATTCGCAGTTTTAAGTTATGACTTTTTATACCCAACATATGCAAAGTACTGAAAGCGGCGTTTGGTAACATTTGTCCCAAACCTCTCTCCAGTTTTAAAAATATCCCAATCATCCCAATTTCTAGGCCTGAGCCATATTTTGGAGCCAAATTCTGGCACTCTGCACCTAATCGCAGTTTGATATTACGACTTTTTATACCCAACATATGGAAAGTACTGGATGCAGCAGTGAGTCACATTTTGCACAAACTTCCCTGCAGTTTTCAAAAGATCCCAAAAATCCCAATTTCCAGACCTGAGCCATATTTTAGACCCAAATTCTGGCTCTCTGCACGTATTCGCAGTTTGAAATTACGAATTTTTTATACCCAACATATGCGAAGTATTGAAAGTGGCGTTTGGCCACTTTTGTCCCAAACCTTCCTGCAGTTATCAAAATATCCCAAACAACCCAAAATCGAGGCCTGAGCCATATTTTGGAGCCAAATTCTGGCTCTCTGCACGTATTCGCAGTTTGAAATTACAACTTTTTATACCCATCATATACCAAGTACTGAAAGCGGCGTTTGGTCATATTTGTCCCAAAGTCCCCGGCAGTTTTCAAAATATCCACAATATCCCAATTTCGAGTCCTGAGCCATATTTTGGAGCCAAATTTAGGCTCTCTGCACGTATTCGCAGTTTGAAATTACGACTTTTTATACCCAACATATACCAAGTACTGAAAGCGGCATTTGGTCATATTTGTCCCAAAGTCCCCCGCATTTTTCAAAATATCTCAAACATCCCAATTTCGAGGCCTGAGCCATATTTTGGAGCCAAATTCTGGCTCTCTGCACGTATTCGCAGTTTTAAGTTACGACTTTTTATACCCAACATATGCCAAGTACTGAAATCGGCGTTTGGTCACATTTGTCACAAACCTCCCTCCAGTTTTCAAATTCTCCCACACATCCCAATATCGAAGCCTGAGCCATATTTTGGAGCAAAATTCTGGCACTCTGCACCTAATCGCAGTTTGATATTACGACTTTTTATACCCAACATATGGAAAGTACTGGATGCAGCAGTGAGTCACATTTTGCACAAACTTCCCTGCAGTTTTCAAAAGATCCCAAAAATCCCAATTTCGAGACCTGAGCCATATTTTAGACCCAAATTCTGGCTCTCTGCACGTATTCGAAGTTTGAAATTACGAATTTTTTATACCCAACATATGCGAAGTATTGAAAGTGGCGTTTGGCCACTTTTGTCACAAACCTTCCTGCAGTTATCAAAATATCCCAAACAACCCAAAATCGAGGCCTGAGCCATATTTTGGAGCCAAATTCTGGCTCTCTGCACGTATTCGCAGTTTGAAATTAAAACTTTTTATACCCATCATATGCCAAGTACTGAAATCGGCGTTTGGTCACATTTGTCGCAAACCTCCCTCCAGTTTTCAAAATATCCCAAACATCCCAATATCTAGGCCTGAGCCATATTTTGGAGCCAAATTCTGGCTCTATGCACGTAATCCCAGTTTGATATTTCGACTTTTTATACCCAACATATGCCAAGTCCTGTAAGCTGCAGTGAGTCACATTTTGCACAAACTCCCCTGCAGTTCTCGAAATATCCCAAATATCCCAATTTCGAGGCCTGAGCCATATTTTGGAGCCAAATTCTGGCTCTCTGGACGTATTCGCAGTTTTAAGTTACGACTTTTTATACCCAACATATGCTAAGTACTGAAAGCGGCGTTTGGTAACATTTGTCCCAAACCTCTCTCCAGTTTTCAAAATATCCCAAACATCCCAATTTCTAGGCCTGAGCCATATTTTGGAGCCAAATTCTGGCACTCTGCACCTAATCGCAGTTTGATATTACGACTTTTTATACCCAACATATGGAAAGTACTGGATGCAGCAGTGAGTCACATTTTGCACAAACTTCCCTGCAGTTTTCAAAAGATCCCAAAAATCCCAATTTCGAGACCTGAGCCATATTTTAGACCCAAATTCTGGCTCTCTGCACGTATTCGCAGTTTGAAATTACGAATTTTTTATACCCAACATATGCGAAGTATTGAAAGTGGCGTTTGGCCACTTTTGTCTCAAACCTTCCTGCAGTTATCAAAATATCCCAAACAACCCAAAATCGAGGCCTGAGCCATATTTTGGAGCCAAATTCTGGCTCTCTGCACGTATTCGCAGTTTGAAATTACAACTTTTTATACCCATCATATGCCAAGTACTGAAAGCGGCGTTTGGTCATATTTGTCCCAAAGTCCCCCGCATTTTTCAAAATATCTCAAACATCCCAATTTCGAGGCCTGAGCCATATTTTGGAGCCAAATTCTGGCTCTCTGCACGTATTCGCAGTTTTAAGTTACGACTTTTTATACCCAACATATGCCAAGTACTGAAATCGGCGTTTGGTCACATTTGTCACAAACCTCCCTCCAGTTTTCAAAATATCCCAAACATCCCAATATCGAGGCCTGAGCCATATTTTGGAGCCAAATTCTAGCTCTATGCACGTAATCGCAGTTTGATATTACGACTTTTTATACCCAACATATTCCAAGTCCTCAAAGCGGCAGTGAGTCACATTTTGCACAAACTCCCCTGCAGTTCTCGAAATATCCCAAGTATCCCAATTTCGAAGCCAGAGCCATATTTTGGAGCCAAATTCTGGCTCTCTGAACGTATTCGCAGTTTTAAGTTACGACTTTTTATACCCAACATATGCCAAGTACTGAAAGCGGCGTTTGGTCACATTTGTCCCAAACCTCCCTCTAGTTTTCAAAACATTACAAACATCCCAATTTCTAGGCCTGAGCCATATATTGGAGCCAAATTCTGGCTCTCTGCATGTATTCGCAGTTTGATATTATAAATTTTTATACCCAACATATGCCAAGTACTGAAAGCGACAGTGAGTCACATTTTGCACAAACTCCCCTGCAGTTTTCAAAATATCCTAAACATCCCAATTTCGAGGCCTGAGCAATATTTTGGAGCCAAATTCTGGCTCTCTGCACGTATTCGCAGTTTGAAATTACGACTTTTTTATACCCAACATATGCGAAGTACTGAAAGCGGCGTTTGGTCATATTTGTCCCAAAGTCCCCTGCAGTTTTCAAAATATCCCAAGCATCTCAATTTCGAGGCCTGAGCCATATTTTGGCTCTCTGCACGTATTCGCAGTTTGAAATTACCACCTTTTATACCCAACATATGCCATGTCCTGAAAGCGGCAGTGAGTCACATTTTTCACAAACTCCCCTGCAGTTTTCGAAATATCCTAAATATCCCAAAATTTCGAGGCATGAGCCATATTTTGGAGCCAAATTCTAGCTCTCTGCAAGTATTCGCAGTTTGAAATTACGAATTTTTATACCCAACATATGCGAAGTACTGAAAGTGGCGTTTGGTCACATTTGTCCCAAACCTCCCTCCAGTTTGCAAAATATCCCAAATATCCCAATTTCGAGGCCTGAGCTATATTTTGGAGCCAAATTCTGGCTCTCTGCATGTATTCGCAGTTTGAAATTACATCTTTTTATACCCAACATATGCAAAGTACTGAAAGCAGCGTTTGGTCACATTTGTACCAAACCTCCCCGCAGTTTTCAAAATATCCCAAATATCCCAATTTCGAGGCCTGAGCCATATTTTGGAGCCAAATTCTAGCTCTCTGCAAGTATTCGCAGTTTGAAATTACGACTTTTTATACCCAACATATGCGAAGTACTGAAAGTGGCGTTTGGTCACATTTGTCCCAAACCTCCCTCCAGTTTTCAAAATATCCCAAATATCCCAATTTCGAGGCCTGAGCCATATTTTGGAGCCAAATTCTGGCTCTCTGCATGTATTCGCAGTTTGAAATTACATCTTTTTATACCCAACATATGCAAAGTACTGAAAGCGGCGTTTAGTCACATTTGTACCAAACCTCCCCGCAGTTTTCAAAATATCCCAAATATCCCAATTTCGAGGCGTGAGCCATATTTTGGAGCCAAATTCTGGCTCTCTGCATGTATTCGCAGTTTGATATTACGACTTTTTATAGCCAACATATGCCAAGTCCTGAAAGCAGCAGCGAGTCACATTTTGCACAAACTCCCCTGCAGTTTTTGAAATATCCCAAATATCCCAATTTCGAGGCCTGAGCAATATTTTGGAGCCAAATTCTGGCACTCTTCACGTATTCACAGTTTGATAATACGACTTTTTTATACCCAACATATGCAAAGTACTGGACGCAGCAGTGAGACACATTTTGCACAAGCTTCCCTGCAGATTTCAAAATAACCCAAACATCCCAATTTCGAGACCTGAGCCATATTTTGGACCCAAATTCTGGCTCTCTGCACCTATTCGCAGTTTGAAATTACGACTTTTTTATACCCAACATATGCAAAGTACTGAAAGCGGCGTTTGGCCACATTTGTCCCAAACCTTCCTGCAGTTTTCAAAATATCCCAAACATTCCAATTACGAGGCCTGAGCCATATTTTGGAGCCAAATTCTAGCTCTATGCATGTATTCGCAGTTTGATACTACGAATTTTTATACCCAACATATGCCAAGTCCTGAAAGCGGCAGTGAGTCACATTTTGCCCAAACTCCTCTCCAGTTTTCAAAATATCGCAAATATCCCAATTTCGAGGCCTAAGCTATATTTTATAGCCAAGTTCTGGCTCTCTGCATGTATTCACAGTTAGAAATGACATCTTTTTATACCCAACATATGCGAAGTACTGAAAGCGGCGTTTGGTCACATTTGTCTCAAACCTCCCTGCAGTTTTCAAAGTATCCCAAATATCCCAATTTCGAGGCTGAACCATATTTTGGAGCCAAATTCAGGATCTCTGCACCTATTCGCAGTTTGAAATTACGAATTTTTATACCCAACATATGCGAAGTACTGAAAGCGGCGTTTGGTCATATTTGTCCCAAAGTCCCCTGTAGTTTTCAAAATATCCCAAACATCCCAATTTCGAGGCCTGAGCCATATTTTGGAGCCAAATTTTGGCTCTCTGCACGTATTCGCAGTTTGAAATTACCACCTTTTATACCCAACATATGCCATGTCCTGAAAGCGGCAGTGAGTCACATTTTTCACAAACTCCCATGCAGTTTTCGAAATATCCTAAATATCCCAAAATTTCGAGGCATGAGCCATATTTTGGAGCCAAATTCTAGCTCTCTGCAAGTATTCGCAGTTTGAAATTACGAATTTTTATACCCAACATATGCGAAGTACTGAAAGTGGCGTTTGGTCACATTTGTCCCAAACCTCTCTCCAGTTTGCAAAATATCCCAAATATCCCAATTTCGAGGCCTGAGCTATATTTTGGAGCCAAATTCTGGCTCTCTGCATGTATTCGCAGTTTGAAATTACATCTTTTTATACCCAACATATGCAAAGTACTGAAAGCGGCGTTTGGTAACATTTGTACCAAACCTACCCGCAGTTTTCAAAATATCCCAAATATCCCAATTTCGAGGCCTGAGCCATATTTTGGAGCCAAATTCTAGCTCTCTGCAAGTATTCGCAGTTTGAAATTACGACTTTTTATACCCAACATATGCGAAGTACTGAAAGTGGCGTTTGGTCACATTTGTCCCAAACCTCCCCGCAGTTATCAAAATATCCCAAATATCCCAATTTCGAGGCCTGAGCCATATTTTGGAGCCAAATTCTGGCTCTCTGCATGTATTCGCAGTTTGATATTACAAATTTTTATACCCAACATATGCCAAGTACTGAAAGCGACAGTGAGTCACATTTTGCACAAACTCCCCTGCAGTTTTCAAAATATCCTACACATCCCAATTTCGAGGCCTGAGCAATATTTTGGAGCCAAATTCTGGCTCTCTGCACGTATTCGCAGTTTGAAATTACGACTTTTTTATACCCAACATATGCCAAGTGCTGAAAGCGGTGTTTGGTCACATTTGTCCCAAACCTCCCTCCAGTTTTGAAAATATCCCAAACATCCCAATTTCGAGGCCTGAGCCATATTTTGGAGCCAAATTCTGGCTGTCTACATGTATTCGCAGTTTGATATTACTAGGTTTTATACCTAACATATGCCAAGTACTGAAAGCGGTAATGAGTCACATTTTGCACAAACTCCCCTGCAGTTTTCAAAATACCCCAAACATCCCAATTTCGAGGATTGTGCAATAGTTTGGAGCTAAATTCTGGCTCTCTGCACGTATTCGCAGTTTTAAATTACGACTTTTTATTCCCAACATATGCCAAGTCCTGAAAGCGGCAATTAGTCACATTTTGCACAAACTCCCCTGCAGCAATATATCCCAAACATCCCAATTTCGAGGCCTGAGCCATATTTTAGAGCTAAATTCTGGCTCTCTGCACTATTCGCAGTTTTAAGTTACGACTTTTTATACCCAACATATGCCAAGTACTGAAATCGGCGTTTGGTCACATTTGTCGCAAACCTCCCTCCAGTTTTCAAAATATCCCAAACATCCCAATTTCTAAGCCTGAGCCATATTTTGGAGCAAAATTCTGGCTCTATGCACGTATTCGCAGTTTGATATTACGACTTTTTATACCCAACATATGCCAAGTCCTGAAAGCGGCAGCGAGTCACATTTTGCACAAACTATCCCTGCAGTTTTTGAAATATCCCAAATATCCCAATTTCGAGGCCTGAGCCATATTTTGGAGCCAAATTCTGGCACTCTTCACGTATTCACAGTTTGATAATACGACTTTTTTATACCCAACATATGCAAAGTACTGGACGCAGCAGTGAGACACATTTTGCACAAGCTTCCCTGCAGTTTTCAAAATAACCCAAACATCCCAATTTCGAGACCTGAGCCATATTTTGGACCCAAATTCTGGCTCTCTGCACCTATTCGCAGTTTGAAATTACGACTTTTTTATACCCAACATATGCAAAGTACTGAAAGCGGCGTTTGGCCACATTTGTCCCAAACATTCCAATTACGAGGCCTGAGCCATATTTTGGAGCCAAATTCTAGCTCTATGCATGTATTCGCAGTTTGATAGTACGAATTTTTATACCCAACATATGCCAAGTCCTGAAAGCGGCAGTGAGTCACATTTTGCCCAAACTCCTCTCCAGTTTTCAAAATATCGCAAATATCCCAATTTCGAGGCCTAAGCTATATTTTATAGCCAAGTTCTGGCTCTCTGCACGTATTCACAGTTAGAAATGACATCCTTTTATACCCAACATATGCGAAGTACTGAAAGCGGCGTTTGGTCACATTTGTCTCAAACCTCCCTGCAGTTTTCAAAATATCCCAAATATCCCAATTTCGAGGCTGAGCAATATTTTGGAGCCAAATTCCGGCTCTATGCACGTATTCGCAATTTGAAATTACGACTTTTTATACCCAACATATGCCAAGTACTGAAAGCGGCGTTTGGTCATATTTGTCCCAAAGTCCCCTCCCAGCAAACAATTTTAGGTTGCCACAACATATCTGGAAAGTATTTGAAAGTATTGGAAACGTTTGTTTTATCGTATCAGATACGATATTGTGTGTGGACTTAAATAGGTTTCCAAAACTTATAACCAAGACATATGTATCTAACACTAATTTGAGATGTTGTGGCAACTTTACACTCCTAACATGAGTCATTCATAATCCATTCATACACCAATATGAATCTCTTATGAAAGGTTTGAGCCAATAATCTGAACCCTTTTTACATCTTTGTGTTTAAAGTTAAATTTCTTGAAATTAAATTATATTTTATATTATAATATTTTGATTATATTTTATATTATATTATTATTTTCAATTTAAATATTAAAACCAATTTAAGGGTAAAAAAAATCTAATAGTTTATATTTCTTTTATTATTTACTAACAATTATAGTTATTTTCTAACGGAGAGAGGGGAGGCTGTACGGCGGAGAGTGGCGGCTGTGGCGGACAGTGGCGGCGGTGACGGATAGTGGCGGCGGGCGGATAGTGGCGGCGGGCGGACAGTGGCGGAGGTGGCGGATAGTGGCGGCGGGCGGATAGTGGCGGCGGGCGGACAGGGCGGCGGCGGGCGGACAGTGGCGGCGGGCGGACAGTGGCGGCGGGAGGACAGTGGCGGCGGTGGCGGACAGTGGCGGCGGTGGCGGACAGTGGCGGCGGGCGGACAGTGGCGGCGGGCGGACAGTGGCGGCGGGCGGATAGTGGCGGCGGGCGGACCGTGGCGACTTTGGCGGCGGTGGTGGACAGTGGCGGCGGGAGGACAGTGGCGGCGGTGGCGGACAGTGGCGGCGGTGGCGGACAGTGGCGGCGGGCGGACAGTGGCGGCGGGCGGACAGTGGCGGCGGGCGGACAGTGGCGGCGGGCGGATAGTGGCGGCGGGCGGACCGTGGCGACTTTGGCGGCGGTGGTGGACAGTGGCGGCGGCGGGCGGACAGTGGCGGCGGCGGGCGGACAGTGGCGGCGGCGGGCGGACAGTGGGGGCGGCGGGCGGACAGTGGGGGCGGCGGGCGGACAGTGGCGGCGGCGGGCGGACAGTGGCGGCGGCGGGCGGACAGTGGCGGCGGCGGGCGGACAGTGGCGGCGGCGGGCGGACAGTGGCGGCGGCGGGCAAACAGTGGCGGCGGCGGGCGGACAGTGGTGGCGGCGGGCGGACAGTGGTGGCGGCGGGCGGACAGTGGAGGCGGCGGGCGGACAGTGGTGGCGGCGGGCGGACAGTGGTGGCGGCGGGCGGACAGTGGTGGCGGCGGGCGGACAGTGGTGGCGGTGGCGGACAGTGGTGGCGGTGGCGGATAGTGGCAGCGGGCGGACAGTGGCGGCGGGCGGACAGTGGCGGCGGTGGCGGATAGTAGCGGCGGGCGGACAGGGCGGCGGCGGGCGGACAGTGGCGGCGGGAGGACAGTGGCGGCGGTGGCGGATAGTGGCGGCGGTGGCGGATAGTGGCGGCGGGCGGACAGTGGCGGCGGGGGACAGGGCGGCGGCGGGCGGACAGTGGCGGCGGGAGGACAGTGGCGGCGGTGGCGGATAGTGGCGGCGGGCGGACAGTGGCGGCGGGCGGACAGTGGCGGCGGGCGGACCGTGGCGGCTTTGGCGGCGGTGGTGGACAGTGGCGGCGGGCGGACAGTGGCGGATAGTGGCGGCGGGCGGACCGTGGCGGCGGCGGGCGGACAGTGGCGGCGGCGGGCGGACAGTGGAGGCGGCGGGCGGACAGTGGAGGCGGCGGGCGGACAGTGGAGGCGGCGGGCGGACAGTGGTGGCGGCGGGCGGACAGTGGTGGCGGTGGCAGACAGTGGTGGCGGTGGCGGACAGTGGTGGCGGTGGCGGACAGTGGCGGCGGTGGCGGACAGTGGCGGCGGTGGCGGACACTGGCGGCTGTGTCTGGCGGTGGTGGCGGGCGGTGGCGGGTGGCGGCGTCTGTGATGAGTGGTGGCCGGCTGGCGGTGGTGGCGGCGGCGGCGGTGGTGGTGGCGGCGGCGGCTGGTGGTGGTGGGTGGTGGCGGCGGCGGCGGCTGGTGGTGGTGGGTGGTGGGTGGCGGCGGCGGCTGGTGGTGGTGGGTGGTGGCGGCGGGTGGTGGGTGGTGGCGGCTGTGGTGGGCGGTGGCGGGCGGCGGCGGCTGTGATGGGTGGTGACGATCGGCGGTGGGGGGGGCTGGTGGCGGCTGGCGGTGGCGGCTTGCGGTGGCGACTGTGGCAACGGGCGGTGACGGCTGATAGCGGGCGGTGGTGGCGGCTGGTGGCAGGTGGTTGTGGCGGTGGTGGCGGCTGGTGGTGGTGGCAGCTGGTGGCGGTGGTGGCGGCTGGTGGTGGTGGCAGCTGGTGGCGGTGATGGCGGCTGGTGGTGGTGGCAGCTGGTGGCGGCTGGTGGTGGTGATGGCGGCTGGTGGTGGTGGTGATGGCGGCTGGTGGCGGGCGGTGGCGGGCGGTGGCGGCTTGTGGCGGCTTGTGGCGGCTGGTGGTGGCGGCGGCGGTGGTGGGTGGTGGTGGTGGTGGTGGGTGGTGGTGGCGGCTGTGGTGAGTGGTGGCGGTGGTGTCGGCGGCGGCTGTGGTGGGTGGTGGCGGCGGCGGCGGTGATGGGTGGTGGCGGCGGTGGTGGTGGGTGGTGGTGGCGGCGGCGGTGATGGGTGGTGGCGGCGGTGGTGGTGGGTGGTGGTGGCGGCGGCGGTGATGGGTGGTGGCGGCGGTGGTGGTGGGTGGTGGTGGCGTCGGCGGCTGGTGGTGGTGGGTGGCTGGTGGCGGGTGGCTGGTGGCGGGTGGCTGGTGGCGGGTGGCGGTGGCTGGTGGCGGGTGGCGGCTGGTGGTGGGTGGTGGCGGCTGGTGGTGGCAGGTGGCGGCTGGTGGTGGGTGGTGGGTGGCGGCTGGTGGCGGGTGGCGGCTGGCGGCTGGTGGTGGGTGGCGGGTGGCGGCTGTTGGTGGGTGGTGGGTGGTGGCGGGTGGCGGCTGGTGGTGGGCGGCGGGTGGCGGCTGGTGGTGGGTGGTGGCGGCGGGTGGTGAGTGGCGGTGGCGGGTGGCGGCTGGTGGTGGGTGGCGGCTGGTGGTGGGTGGTGGCGGGTGGCGGCTGGTGGGTGGTGGCGGGTGGCGGCTGGTGGTGGCCAGCTGGGACACACCCTTCACCAGTGAAGGTCTGAGCACAACTAACCATATGTCTCTCTCACCCACCAGCCCAGTGTTGCCAGCTCGCGCTCTCAAAATGTTTCCTTCAAAGATTGTATATTATCTTTGAACAACAAGTTTGATTATCAAGGAAATAATGCATATATTATTGTCACATTAATACTGTGCAATATCTTATTACATTCCTGCTAAATAATTATAATTTGAAACAGGACAAAAAATCCCACATATATATAAAAACCAACATTAGAGATCACGAGGCCTAGGCCTCGCCTGTGACCACACATCCTGCCTCCCTGGCCTGCTACTCTCTCACACCTCACACTCTTAACTCTCTCATAATCACTCTCACTCTCTTACTCTGTCACTCTTACTCTCTGTCACTCTTACTCTCTGTCACTCTTACTCTCTGTCACTCTTACTCTCTGTCACTCTTACTCTCTGTCACTCTTACTCTGTCACTCTTACTCTCTGTCACTCTTACTCTCTGTCACTCTTACTCTCTGTCACTCTTACTCTGTCACTCTTACTCTGTCACTCTTACTCTCTGTCACTCTTACTCTCTGTCACTCTTACTCTCTGTCACTCTTACTCTGTCACTCTTACTCTCTGTCACTCTTACTCTGTCACTCTTACTCTGTCACTCTTACACTCTGTCACTCTTACTCTCTGTCACTCTTACTCTCTGTCACTCTTACTCTCTGTCACTCTTACTCTCTGTCACTCTTACTCTGTCACTCTTACTCTCTGTCACTCTTACTCTCTGTCACTCTTACTCTGTCACTCTTACTCTCTGTCACTCTTACTCTGTCACTCTTACTCTCTGTCACTCTTACTCTCTGTCACTCTTACTCTCTGTCACTCTTACTCTCTGTCACTCTTACTCTCTGTCACTCTTACTCTCTGTCACTCTTACTCTGTCACTCTTACTCTGTCACTCTTACTCTCTGTCACTCTTACTCTCTGTCACTCTTACTCTGTCACTCTTACTCTCTGTCACTCTTACTGTCACTCTTACACTCTGTCACTCTTACACTCTGTCACTCTTACTCTCTGTCACTCTTACTCTCTGTCACTCTTACTCTCTGTCACTCTTACTCTCTGTCACTCTTACTCTCTGTCACTCTTACTCTCTGTCACTCTTACTCTCTGTCACTCTTACTCTCTGTCACTCTTACTCTCTGTCACTCTTACTCTCTGTCACTCTTACTCTCTGTCACTCTTACTCTCTGTCACTCTTACTCTCTGTCACTCTTACTGTCATTCTTACTCACTCTCAGTCACCCTTACCCATTCATACTCACTCTCTCACTCTTACTCTCATACTCTTACTCTCAATTACTCTTACTCTCAATCACTCTTATTCCCAATCACTCCTACTCCCAATCACTCCTACTCTCAATCACTCCTACTCTCATTCTTACTCTTACTCTTACTCCCAATCACTCTTACTCTCAATCACTCTTATTCTCATTCTTACTCTTACTCTCACTCTTACTCTTACTCCCAATCACTCTTACTCCCAATCACTCTTACTCTCAATCACTCCTACTCTCAATCACTCTTACTCTCATTCTTACTCTTACTCACTCTTACTCTCAATCACTCTTATTCTCATTCTTACTCCTACTCCCAATCACTCTTACTCCCAATCACTCTTACTCTCAATCACTCTTACTCCCAATCACTCTTACTCTCAATCACTCTTACTCTCAATCACTCTTACTCTCAATCACTCTTACTCTCATTCTTACTCTTACTCACTCTTACTCTCAATCACTCTTATTCTCATTCTTACTCCTACACCCAAGCACTCTTACTCCCAATCACTCTTACTCTCAATCACTCTTACTCCCAATCACTCTTACTCTCAATCACTCTTACTCTCAATCACTTTTACTCTCAATCACTCTTACTCTCAATCACTCTTACTCTCACTAACTCTCAATCACTCTTACTCTCACTCTAACTCTCAATCACTCTTATGCACTATTACTCACTCTTTCTCTCAGTCATCTTTACTCACTCTCATACTCACTCTTACTCTGTCACTCTTACTCTCTGTCACTCTTACTCTCTGTCACTCTTACTCTGTCACTCTTACTCTCTGTCACTCTTACTCTGTCACTCTTACTCTCTATCACTCTTACTCTGTCATTCTTACTCTGTCACTCTTACTCACTCTCAGTCACCCTTACCCATTCATACTCACTCTCTCACTCTTACTCTCATACTCTTACTCTCAATTAATCTTACTCTCAATCACTCTTACTCCCAATCACTCCTACTCCCAATCACTCCTACTCTCAATCACTCCTACTCTCATTCTTACTCTTACTCCCAATCACTCTTACTCTCAATCACTCTTATTCTCATTCTTACTCTCACTCTTACTCTTACTCCCAATCACGCTTACTCCCAATCACTCTTACTCTCAATCACTCTTACTCTCAATCACTCTTACTCTCAATCACTCTTACTCTCATTCTTACTCTTACTCTCAATCACTCTTACTCTCACTAACTCTCAATCACTCTTACTCTCACTCTAACTCTCAATCACTCTTACTCTCATACTCACCCTTACTCTCAATCACTTTACTCTCACTCTTACTCATTCTGTCACCCTTACTCTCACTCTTACTCACTCTGTCACTCTTACTCTCAGTCACTCTTACTTATACTCACTCTTACTTATACTCACTCTTACTCACACTTACACACTCTCTGGCACTCTCACTCACCTTCAGTCACTCTTATTCACTCTTACCCACTCTCGCTCACTCTTACTCACTCTAGTTAATAAGAACACGCCAATATAAGACAACAAAACGTTTTCAGATTCTTTCTCACTACTTTCCAGCAACTTTTATAATTTATATAAATTATCTTAGGGAATAATACATAAATTATATATTTAAACATGATATTAGTGTTTAGTGGAATGCATAAGGAGTCAAATTGTGTTAAAAAGAGCGATTTTTAGAAAATTTGGAAAACTACTTTTTTCTGTTCATATTATAACAAAATGGATTTTAAAGGTTTCACTCAGCCAATATATATCATTCACAATTTATTAATGAATTTTACAAAAAAACTCCATAAATTTTATATTTAAACATGTAAAAACTATTTGTTTTACATTTGGAAGAAAATAATTGTAGAAAAACAATTTATAATTAAACCTTTGTGTTTGGATTTTTTGAGTAAAAGTTTCTCAAAGGCTCTCCTGCACCATTCTCAATGCAAATCATTCCCACACCTATGGGAAGAGATAGGCGAACGTTGTGTAGTTGATTTGTGTTTGCTGGGCTGCAGTTTTCAAAATATCCCAAACATCCCAATTTCGAGGCCTGAGCCATATTTTGGAGCCAAATTCTGGCTCTCTGCACGTATTCGCAGTTTGAAATTTCCACCTTTTATACCCAACATATGCCAAGTCCTGAAAGCGGCAGTGAGTCACATTTTTCACAAACTCCCCTGCAGTTTTCGAAATATCTTAAATATCCCAAAATTTCGAGGCATGAGCCATATTTTGGAGCCAAATTCTGGCTCTCTGCATGTATTCGCAGTTTGATATTACGACTTTTTATACCCAACATATGCATAGTACAGGACGCAGCAGTGAGTCACATTTTGCACAAACTTCCCTGCAGTTTTCAAAATATCCCAAACATCCCAATTTCGAGGCCTGAGCCATATTTTGGAATCAAATTCTGGCTCTCTGCACGTATTCGCAGTTCGAAATTACCACCTTTTATACGCAACATATGCCAAGTCATGAAAGCGGCAGTGAGTCACATTTTGCACAAACTCCCCTGCAGTTTTCAAAATATCCCAATTTCGAGGCCTGAGCCATATTATGGAGCCAAATTTTGGCTCTTTGCACGTATTCGCAGTTTGAAATTGCGACTTTTTTATACCAACATATGTTAAGGACTGAAAGCGGCGTTTGGTCACATTTGTCCCAAACCTCCCTCCAGTTTTCAAAATATCCCAAACACCCCAATTTCGAGGCCTGAGCCATAATTTGGAGCCAATTTCTGGCTCTGTGCATGTATTCGCAGTTTGAAATTACAACTTTTTATACCCAACATAGGCCAAGTACTAAAAGCGGCGTTTAGTCATATTTGTCCCAAAGTCCCCTGGAGTTTTCAAAATATCCCAAACATCCCAATTTCGAGGCTTGAGCCATATTTTGGAGCCAAATTCTGGATCTATGCACGTATTCGCAGTTTGATATTTCGACTTTTATACCCAACATATGCCAAGTCCTGAAAGCGGCAGTGAGTCACATTTTGCACAAACTCCCCTGCAGTTTTTGAAATATCCCAAATATCCCAATTTCGAGGCCTGAGACATATTTTGGAACCAAATTCTGGCTCTCTGCACGTATTCGCAGTTTGAAATTACGACTTTTTTATACAGAACATATGCAAAGTATTGAAAGCGGCGTTTAGTCACATTTGTCCCAATCCCCCCTGCAGTTTTCAAAATATCCCAAACATCCCAATATCGAGGCCTGAGCCATATTTTGGAACCAAATTCTGGCTCTCTGCACGTATTCGCAGTTTGAAATTACAACCTATTATACCCAACATATGCCAAGTACTGAAAGCGGCAATGAGTCATATTTTGCACAAACTCCCCTGCAGTTTTCAAAATATCCCAAACATCCCAATTTCGAGGCCTGAGCCATATTTTGGAGCCAAATTCTGGCTCTATGCACGTATTCGCAGTTTGATATTACGACTTTTTATACCCAACATACGCCAAGTAATAAAAGCGGCAGTGAGTCACATTTTGCCCAAACTCCCCTCTAGTAATAATGCAAATATCCCAATTTCGAGGCCTGAGCTCTATTTTGGAGCCAAATTCTGGCTCTCTGCACGTTTTTGCAGTTTGAAATTACATCTTTTTATACCCAACATATGCCAAGTACAGAAAGCGGCGTTTGGTCACATTTGTCCCAAACCTCCCTACAGTTTTCAAAATATCCCAAACACCCCAATTTCGAGGCCTGAGCCATATTTTGGATCCAAATTCTGGCTCTATGCACGTATTCGCAGTTTGATATTACGACTTTTTATACCCAACATATGCAAAGTACTGAGAGCGGCGTTTGGTCTCATTTGTCCCAAACCTCCCTGCAGTTTTCAAAATATCCCAAATATCCCAATTTCGAGGCGTGCGCCATATTTTGGAGCAAAATTCAGGCTCTCTGCATGTATTCGCAGTTTGAAATTACAACTTTTTATACCCAACATAGGCCAAGTACTGAAAGCGGCGTTTGGTCATATTTGTCCCAAAGACTCCTGCAGTTTTCAAAATATCCCAAACATCCCAATTTCGAGGCCTGAGCCATATTTTGGAGCCAAATTCTGGCTCTATGCACGTATTCGCAGTTTGATATTACGACATTTTATACCCAACATATGCGAAGTACTGAAAGCGGCGTTTGGTCACATTTGTCCCAAACCTCCCAGCAGTTTTCAAAATATCCCAAACATTCCAATTTTGAGGCCTGAGCCATATTTTAGAGCCAAATTCTGGCTCTATGCACGTACTCGGAGTTTGATATTACGAATTTTTATACCCAACATATGCCAAGTCCTGAAAGCGGCAGTGAGTCACATTTTACCCAAACTCCCCTCCAATAATAACGCAAATATCCCAATTTCGAAGCCTGAGCCATATTTTGGAGCCAAGTTCTGGCTCTCTGCACGTATTCGCAGTTTGAAATTACGACTTTTTTATACCCAACATATTCGAAGGACTGAAAGCGGCGTTTGGTCACATTTGTCCCAAACCTCACTGCAGTTTTCAAAATATCCCAAACATCTCAATATCGAGGCCTGGGCCATATGTTGGAGCCAAATTCTGGCTCTCTGCACGTATTCGCAGTTTGATATTACGACTTTTTATACCCAAGATATGCGAAGTACTGAAAGCGGTGTTTGGTCACATTTGTCCTAAACTTTATTGCAGTTTTCAAAATATCCGAAACATCCCAATATCGAGGCCTCAGCCATATTTTGGAACCAAATTCAGGCTCTCTGCACTTATTCGCAGTTTGAAATTAACGACTTTTTTTACCCAACATATGCCAAGTACTGAAAGCGGTGTTTGGTCACATTTGTCCCAAACCACCCTCCAGTTTTCAAAATATCCCAACCATCCCTATTTCGAGGCCTGAACCATATTTTGGAGCCAAATTCTGGATCTCTGCACGTATTCGCAGTTTGAAATTACGACTTTTTATACCCAACATATGCCAAGTACTGAAAGCGGCATTTGGTCATATTTGTCCCAAAGTCCCCTGCAGTTTTCAAAATATCCCAAACATCCCAATTTTGAGGCCTGAGACATATTTTGGAACCAAATTCTGGCTCTCTGCACGTATTCGCAGTTTGAAATTACGACTTTTTTTATACAGAACATATGCAAAGTATTGAAAGCGGCGTTTAGTCACATTTGTCCCAATCCCCCCTGCAGTTTTCAAAATATCCCAAACATCCCAATATCGAGGCCTGAGCCATATTTTGGAACCAAATTCTGGCTCTCTGCACGTATTCGCAGTTTGAAATTACAACCTATTATACCCAACATATGCCAAGTACTGAAAGCGGCAATGAGTCATATTTTGCACAAACTCCCCTGCAGTTTTCAAAATATCCCAAACATCCCAATTTCGAGGCCTGAGCCATATTTTGGAGCCAAATTCTGGCTCTATGCACGTATTCGCAGTTTGATATTACGACTTTTTATACCCAACATACGCCAAGTAATAAAAGCGGCGTTTGGTCTCATTTGTCCCAAACCTCCCTGCAGTTTTCAAAATATCCCAAATATCCCAATTTCGAGGCCTGCGCCATATTTTGGAGCAAAATTCAGGCTCTCTGCATGTATTCGCAGTTTGAAATTACAACTTTTTATACCCAACATAGGCCAAGTACTGAAAGCGGCGTTTGGTCATATTTGTCCCAAAGACTCCTGCAGTTTTCAAAATATCCCAAACATCCCAATTTCGAGGCCTGAGCCATATTTTGGAGCCAAATTCTGGCTCTATGCACGTATTCGCAGTTTGATATTACGACATTTTATACCCAACATATGCGAAGTACTGAAAGCGGCGTTTGGTCACATTTGTCCCAAACCTCCCAGCAGTTTTCAAAATATCCCAAACATTCCAATTTTGAGGCCTGAGCCATATTTTAGAGCCAAATTCTGGCTCTATGCACGTACTCGGAGTTTGATATTACGAATTTTTATACCCAACATATGCCAAGTCCTGAAAGCGGCAGTGAGTCACATTTTACCCAAACTCCCCTCCAATAATAACGCAAATATCCCAATTTCGAGGCCTGAGCCATATTTTGGAATCAAATTCTGGCTCTCTGCACGTATTCGCAGTTCGAAATTACCACCTTTTATACGCAACATATGCCAAGTCATGAAAGCGGCAGTGAGTCACATTTTGCACAAACTCCCCTGCAGTTTTCAAAATATCCCAATTTCGAGGCCTGAGCCATATTATGGAGCCAAATTTTGGCTCTTTGCACGTATTCGCAGTTTGAAATTGCGACTTTTTTATACCAACATATGTTAAGGACTGAAAGCGGCGTTTGGTCACATTTGTCCCAAACCTCCCTCCAGTTTTCAAAATATCCCAAACACCCCAATTTCGAGGCCTGAGCCATAATTTGGAGCCAATTTCTGGCTCTGTGCATGTATTCGCAGTTTGAAATTACAACTTTTTATACCCAACATAGGCCAAGTACTAAAAGCGGCGTTTAGTCATATTTGTCCCAAAGTCCCCTGCAGTTTTCAAAATATCCCAAACATCCCAATTTCGAGGCTTGAGCCATATTTTGGAGCCAAATTCTGGATCTATGCACGTATTCGCAGTTTGATATTACGACTTTTATACCCAACATATGCCAAGTCCTGAAAGCGGCAGTGAGTCACATTTTGCACAAACTCCCCTGCAGTTTTTGAAATATCCCAAATATCCCAATTTCGAGGCCTGAGACATATTTTGGAACCAAATTCTGGCTCTCTGTACGTATTCGCAGTTTGAAATTACGACTTTTTTATACAGAACATATGCAAAGTATTGAAAGCGGCGTTTAGTCACATTTGTCCCAATCCCCCCTGCAGTTTTCAAAATATCCCAAACATCCCAATATCGAGGCCTGAGCCATATTTTGGAACCAAATTCTGGCTCTCTGCACGTATTCGCAGTTTGAAATTACAACTTTTTATACCCAACATATGCCAAGTACTGAAAGCGGCATTTGGTCATATTTGTCCCAAAGTCCCCTGCAGTTTTCAAAATATCCCAAACATCCCAATTTCGAGGCCTGAGCCATATTTTGGAGCCAAATTCTGGCTCTATGCACGTATTCGCAGTTTGATATTACGACTTTTTATACCCAACATACGCCAAGTAATAAAAGCGGCAGTGAGTCACATTTTGCCCAAACTCCCCTCTAGTAATAATGCAAATATCCCAATTTCGAGGCCTGAGCTCTATTTTGGAGCCAAATTCTGGCTCTCTGCACGTTTTCGCAGTTTGAAATTACATCTTTTTATACCCAACATATGCCAAGTACAGAAAGCGGCGTTTGGTCACATTTGTCCCAAACCTCCCTACAGTTTTCAAAATATCCCAAACACCCCAATTTCGAGGCCTGAGCCATATTTTGGATCCAAATTCTGGCTCTATGCACGTATTCGCAGTTTGATATTACGACTTTTTATACCCAACATATGCAAAGTACTGAGAGCGGCGTTTGGTCTCATTTGTCCCAAACCTCCCTGCAGTTTTCAAAATATCCCAAATATCCCAATTTCGAGGCCTGCGCCATATTTTGGAGCAAAATTCAGGCTCTCTGCATGTATTCGCAGTTTGAAATTACAACTTTTTATACCCAACATAGGCCAAGTACTGAAAGCGGCGTTTGGTCATATTTGTCCCAAAGACTCCTGCAGTTTTCAAAATATCCCAAACATCCCAATTTCGAGGCCTGAGCCATATTTTGGAGCCAAATTCTGGCTCTATGCACGTATTCGCAGTTTGATATTACGATATTTTATACCCAACATATGCGAAGTACTGAAAGCGGCGTTTGGTCACATTTGTCCCAAACCTCCCAGCAGTTTTCAAAATATCCCAAACATTCCAATTTTGAGGCCTGAGCCATATTTTAGAGCCAAATTCTGGCTCTATGCACGTACTCGGAGTTTGATATTACGAATTTTTATACCCAACATATGCCAAGTCCTGAAAGCGGCAGTGAGTCACATTTTACCCAAACTCCCCTCCAATAATAACGCAAATATCCCAATTTCGAAGCCTGAGCCATATTTTGGAGCCAAGTTCTGGCTCTCTGCACGTATTCACAGTTTGAAATTACGACTTTTTTATACCAAAAATATTCGAAGGACTGAAAGCGGCGTTTGGTCACATTTGTCCCAAACCTCCCTGCAGTTTTCAAAATATCCCAAACATCTCAATATCGAGGCCTGGGCCATATTTTGGAGCCAAATTCTGGCTCTCTGCACGTATTCGCAGTTTGATATTACGACTTTTTATACCCAACATATGCGAAGTACTGAAAGCGGTGTTTGGTCACATTTGTCCTAAACTTTATTGCAGTTTTCAAAATATCCGAAACATCCCAATATCGAGGCCTCAGTCATATTTTGGAACCAAATTCAGGCTCTCTGCACTTATTCGCAGTTTGAAATTAACGACTTTTTTTACCCAACATATGCCAAGTACTGAAAGCGGTGTTTGGTCACATTTGTCCCAAACCACCCTCCAGTTTTCAAAATATCCCAACCATCCCTATTTCGAGGCCTGAACCATATTTTGGAGCCAAATTCTGGATCTCTGCACGTATTCGCAATTTGAAATTACGACTTTTTATACCCAACATATGCCAAGTACTGAAAGCGGCATTTGGTCATATTTGTCCCAAAGTCCCCTGCAGTTTTCAAAATATCCCAAACATCCCAATTTTGAGGCCTGAGCCATAATTTGGAGCCAAATTCTGGCTCTGTGCACGTATTCGCAGTTTGATATTACGACTTTTTATACCGAACATATGCCAAGTCCTGAAAGCGGCAGTGAGTCACATTTTGCTCAAACTCCCCTGCAGTTTTTGAAATATCCCAAATATCCCAATTTCGAGGCCTGAGCCATATTTTGGAGCCAATTCTGGCTCTATGCACGTATTCGCAGTTTGATATTACGACTTTTTATAAACAACATATGCAAAGTCCTGAAAGCGGCAGTGAGTCGCGTTTTGCACAAACTCCCCTGCAGTTTTTGAAATATCCCAAATATCCCAATTTCGAGGCCTGAGCCATATTTTGGAGCCAAATTCTGGCTCTCTGCACGTATTCGCAGTTTGAAATTACGACTTTTTACACCCAACATATGCAAAGTACTGAGAGCGGCGTTTGGTCTCATTTGTCCCAAACCTCCCTGCAGTTGCAAAATATCCGAAATATCCCAATTTCGAGGCCTGCGCCATATTTTGGAGCAAAATTCAGGCTCTCTGCACGTATTCGCAGTTTGAAATTACAACTTTTTATACCCAACATATGCCAAGTACTGAAAGCGGCGTTTGGTCATATTTGTCCCAAAGTCCCCTGCAGTTTTCAAAATATCCCAAACATCCCAATTTCGAGGCCTGAGCCATATTTTGGAATCAAATTCTGGCTCTCTGCACGTATTCGCAGTTCGAAGTTACCACCTTTTATACGCAACATATGCCAAGTCATGAAAGCGGCAGTGAGTCACATTTTGCACAAACTCCCCTGCAGTTTTCAAAATATCCCAATTTCGAGGCCTGAGCCATATTATGGAGCCAAATTTTGGCTCTTTGCACGTATTCGCAGTTTGAAATTGCGACTTTTTTATACCAACATATGTTAAGGACTGAAAGCGGCGTTTGGTCACATTTGTCCCAAACCTCCCTCCAGTTTTCAAAATATCCCAAACACCCCAATTTCGAGGCCTGAGCCATAATTTGGAGCCAATTTCTGGCTCTGTGCATGTATTCGCAGTTTGAAATTACAACTTTTTATACCCAACATAGGCCAAGTACTAAAAGCGGCGTTTAGTCATATTTGTCCCAAAGTCCCCTGCAGTTTTCAAAATATCCCAAACATCCCAATTTCGAGGCTTGAGCCATATTTTGGAGCCAAATTCTGGATCTATGCACGTATTCGCAGTTTGATATTACGACTTTTATACCCAACATATGCCAAGTCCTGAAAGCGGCAGTGAGTCACATTTTGCACAAACTCCCCTGCAGTTTTTGAAATATCCCAAATATCCCAATTTCGAGGCCTGAGACATATTTTGGAACCAAATTCTGGCTCTCTGCACGTATTCGCAGTTTGAAATTACGACTTTTTTATACAGAACATATGCAAAGTATTGAAAGCGGCGTTTAGTCACATTTGTCCCAATCCCCCCTGCAGTTTTCAAAATATCCCAAACATCCCAATATCGAGGCCTGAGCCATATTTTGGAACCAAATTCTGGCTCTCTGCACGTATTCGCAGTTTGAAATTACAACCTATTATACCCAACATATGCCAAGTACTGAAAGCGGCAATGAGTCATATTTTGCACAAACTCCCCTGCAGTTTTCAAAATATCCCAAACATCCCAATTTCGAGGCCTGAGCCATATTTTGGAGCCAAATTCTGGCTCTATGCACGTATTCGCAGTTTGATATTACGACTTTTTATACCCAACATACGCCAAGTAATAAAAGCGGCAGTGAGTCACATTTTGCCCAAACTCCCCTCTAGTAATAATGCAAATATCCCAATTTCGAGGCCTGAGCTCTATTTTGGAGCCAAATTCTGGCTCTCTGCACGTTTTCGCAGTTTGAAATTACATCTTTTTATACCCAACATATGCCAAGTACAGAAAGCGGCGTTTGGTCACATTTGTCCCAAACCTCCCTACAGTTTTCAAAATATCCCAAACACCCCAATTTCGAGGCCTGAGCCATATTTTGGATCCAAATTCTGGCTCTATGCACGTATTCGCCTTTTGATATTACGACTTTTTATACCCAACATATGCAAAGTACTGAGAGCGGCGTTTGGTCTCATTTGTCTCAAACCTCCCTGCAGTTTTCAAAATATCCCAAATATCCCAATTTCGAGGCCTGCGCCATATTTTGGAGCAAAATTCAGGCTCTCTGCATGTATTCGCAGTTTGAAATTACAACTTTTTATACATAACATAGGCCAAGTACTGAAAGCGGCGTTTGGTCATATTTGTCCCAAAGACTCCTGCAGTTTTCAAAATATCCCAAACATCCCAATTTCGAGGCCTGAGCCATATTTTGGAGCCAAATTCTGGCTCTATGCACGTATTCGCAGTTTGATATTACGACATTTTATACCCAACATATGCCAAGTCCTGAAAGCGGCAGTGAGTCACATTTTGCACAAACTCCACTGCAGTTTTCAAAATATCCCAAATATCCCAATTTCGAGGCCTGAGCCATATTATGGAGCCAAATTTTGGCTCTTTGCACGTATTCGCTTTTTGAAATTGCGACTTTTTTATACCAACATATGCCAAGTCCTGAAAGCGGCAGTGAGTCGCATTTTGCACAAACTTCCCTGCAGTGTTTGAAATATCCCAAATAACCCAATTTCGAGGCCTGAGCCATATTTTGGAGCCAAATTATGGCTCTCTGCCCGCCAAACACACACCGAAACTACGACGTTGGTACAACGTTCGAACAAGTTTTAACACCTCCTAACCAGTTATAACAACCAATATAGCAAGTTGTATCAACGTTCTAATACGTCATAAACACGTTAAACCAAGATGTACCAACTTTATTACAAGTTGTAACAAGCGGAAAAAAAAGACAGTTTTGGTTTGTGTTTGCAGGGTGCAGGTATTCGAAGTTTGAAATTACGACTTTTTATACCCAACATATGCGAAGTACTGAGAGCGGCGTTTGGTCTTATTTGTCCCAAACCTCCCTCCAGTTTTCAAAATATCCCAAACACCCCAATTTCGAGGCCTGATCTATAATTTGGAGCCAAATTCTGGCTCTCTGCACGTATTCGCAGTTTGAAATTACGACTTTTTTATACCCAACATATGCGAAGTACTGAAAGCGGCGTTTAGTCACATTTGTCCCAATCCCCCCTGCAGTTTTCAAAATATCCCAAACATCGCAATATCGAAACCTGAGCCATATTTTGGAGCCTAATTCTGGCTCTATGCACGTACTCGGAGTTTGATATTACAAATTTTTATACCCAACATATGCCAAGTCCTGAAAGCGGCAGGGAGTCACATTTTGCCCAAACTCCCCTCCAATAATAATGCAAATATCCCAATTTTGAAGCCTGAGCCATATTTTGGAGCCAAGTTCTGGCTCTCTGCATGTATTCGGGGTTTGATATTACGACTTTTTATACCCAACATATGCGAAGTACTGAAAGCGGTGTTTGGTCACATTTGCCCTAAACTTTCCTGCAGTTTTCAAAATATCCCAAACATCCCAATATCGAGGCCTGAGCCATATTTTGGAACCAAATTCAGGCTCTCTGCACGTATTCGCAGTTTGAAATAACGATTTTTTATACCCAACATATGACAAGTACTGAAAGTGGCGTTTGGTCACATTTGTCCCAAATCTAACTGCAGTTTTCAAAATATCCCAAACATCCCAATATCGAAGCCTGAACCATATTTTGGAACCAAATTCAGGCTCTCTGCACGTATTCGTAGTTTGAAATATCGACTTTTTATACCCAACATATGCCAAGTACTGAAAGCGGCGTTTGGTCACATTTGTCCCAAACCACCCTCCAGTTTTCAAAATATCCCAACCATTCCTATTTCGAGGCCTGAGCCATATTTTGGAGCCAAATTCTGGATCTCTGCACGTATTCGCAGTTTGAAATTACGACTTTTTATACCCAACATATGCCAAGTACTGAAAGCGGCGTTTGGTCATATTTGTCCCAAAGTCCCCTGCAGTTTTCAAAATATCCCAAACATCCCAATTTCGAGGCCTGAGCCATATGTTGGAGCCAAATTCTGGCTCTATGCACGTATTCGCAGTTTGATATTACGACATTTTATACCCAACATATGCCAAGTCCTGAAAGCGGCAGCTAGTCACATTTTGCACAAACTCCCCTGCAGTTTTCAAAATATCCCAAATATCCCAATTTCGAGGCCTGAGCCATATTATGGAGCCAAATTTTGACTCTTTGCACGTATTCGCTTTTTGAAATTGCGACTTTTTTATACCAACATATGCCAAGTACTGAAAGCGGCGTTTGGTCACATTTGTCCCAAACCTCCCTACAGTTTTCAAAATATCCCAAACACCCCAAATTCGAGGCCTGAGCCATATTTTGTAGCCAAATTCTGGCTCTATGCACGTATTCGCAGTTTAATATTACGACTTTTTATACCCAACATATGCCAAGTCCTGAAAGCGGCAGTGAGTCGCATTTTGCACAAACTCCCCTGCAATGTTTGAAATATCCCAAATAACCCAATTTCGAGGCCTGAGCCATATTATGGAGCCAAATTATGGCTCTCTGCAGGTATTCGCAGTTTGAAATTACGACTTTTTATACCCAACATATGCGAAGTACTGAGAGCGGCGTTTGGTCTCATTTGTCCCAAACCTCCCACCAGTTTTCAAAATATCCCAAACACCCCAATTTCGAGGACAGAGCTATAATTTGGAGCCAAATTCTGGCTCTCTGCACGTATTCGCTGTTTGAAATTACGACTTTTTTATACCCAACATATGCGAAGTACTGAAAGCGGCGTTTAGTCACATTTGTCCCAATCCCCCCTGCAGTTTTCAAAATATCCCAAACAACCCAATATCGAAACCTGAGCCATATTTTGGAGCCAAATTCTGGCTCTTTGCACGTACTCGGAGTTTGATATTACGAATTTTTATACCCAACATATGCCAAGTCCTGAAAGCGGCAGTGAGTCTCATTTTGCCCAAACTCCCCTCCAATAATAACGCAAATATCCCAATTTCGAACCTGAGCCATATTTTGGAGCCAAGTTCTGGCTCTCTGCATGTATTCGGGGTTTGATATTATGACTTTTTATACCCAACATATGCAAAGTACTGAAAGCGGTGTTTGGTCACATTTGTCCTAAACTTTCCTGCAGTTTTCAAAATATCCCAAACATCCCAATATCGAGGCCTGAGCCATATTTTGGAGCCAAATTCTGGCTCTCTGCACGTAATCGCAGTTTGAAATAACGACTTTTTATACCCAACATATGACAAGTACTGAAAGTGGCGTTTGGTAACATTTGTCCCAAATCTAACTGCAGTTTTCAAAATATCCCAAACATCCCAATATCGAGGCCTGAACCATATTTTGGAGCCAAATTCTGGCTCTCTGCACGTAATCGCAGTTTGAAATAACGACTTTTTATACCCAACATATGCCAAGTACTGAAAGCTGCGTTTGGTCATATTTGTCGCAAACCACCCACCAGTTTTCAAAATATCCCAACCATCCCTATTTCGAGGCCTGAGCCATATTTTGGAGCCAAATTCTGGATCTCTGCACGTATTCGCAGTTTAAAACTACGACTTTTTATACCCAACATATGCCAAGTACTGAAAGCGGTGTTTGGTCAGATTTGTCCCAAAGTCCCCTGCAGTTTTCAAAATATCCAAAACATCCCAATTTCGAGGCCTGAACCATAATTTGGAGCCAAATTCTGGCTCTGTGCACGTATTCGCAGTTTGATATTACGACTTTTTATACCGAACATATGCCAAGTCCTGAAACCGGCAGTGAGTCACATTTTGCACAAACTCCCCTGCAGTTTTTGAAATATCCCAAATATCCCAATTTCGAGGCCTGAGCCTTATTTTGGAGCCAAATTCTGGCTCTATGCACGTATTCGCAGTTTGATATTACGAATTTTTATACCCAACATATGCCAAGTCCTGAAAGCGGCAGTGAGTCGCATTTTGCACAAACTAACCTGCAGTTTTTGAAGTATCCCAAATATCCCAATTTCGAGGCCTGAGCCATATTTTGGAGCCAAATTCTGGCTCTCTGCACGTATTTGCAGTTTGAAATTACGACTTTTGCCCAACATATGCGAAGTACTGAGAGCGGCGTTTGGTCTCATTTGTCCCAAACCTCCCTGCAGTTTTAAAAATATCCCAAATATCCCAATTTCGAGGGCTACGCAATATTTTGGAGCAAAATTAATGCTATCTGCACGTATTCGCAGTTTGAAATTACAAATTTTTATACCTAACATAGGCCAAGTTCTGAAAGCGGCGTTTGGTCATATTTGTCCCAAAGTCCCCTGCAGTTTTCACAATATCCCAAACATCCCAATTTCGAGGCCTGAGCCATATTTTGGAGCCAAATTCTGGCTCTATGCACGTATTCGCATTTTTATATTATGACATTTTATACCCAACATATGCCAAGTCCTGACAGCGGCAGTGAGTCACATTTTGCACAAACTCCCCTGCAGTTTTTGAAATATCCCAAATATCCCAATTTCGAGGCCAGAGCCATATTTTGGAGCCAAATTCTGGCTCTCTGCACGTATTCGCAGATTGATATTGCGAATTTTTATACCCAACATATGCGAAGTACTGAGAGCGGCGTTTGGTCTTATTTGTCCCAAACCTCCCTGCAGTTGCAAAATATCCCAAATATCCCAATTTCGAGGCCTGCGCCATATTTTGGAGCAAAATTCAGGCTCTCTGCACGTATTCACAGTTTGAAATTACAACTCTTTTTACCCAACATATGCCAAGTACTGAAAGCGGCGTTTGGTCATATTTGTCCCAAAGTCCCCTGCAGTTTTCAAAATATCCCAAACAACCCAATTTCGAGGCCTGAGCCATATTTTGGAGTCAAATTCTGGCTCTCTGCACGTATTCGCAGTTCGAAATTACCACCTTTTATACCCAACATATGCCAAGTCCTGAAAGCGGCAGTGAGTCACATTTTGCACAAACTCCTCTGCAGTTTTCAAAATATCCCAAATATCCCAATTTCTAGGCCTGAGCCATATTACGGAGCCAAATTTTGGCTCTTTGCACGTATTCGCTGTTTGAAATTGCGAATTTTTTATACCAACAAATGCCAAGTACTGAAAGTGGCGTTTGGTCACATTTGTCCCAAACCTCCCTCCAGTTTTCAAAATATCCCAAACACCCCAATTTCGAGGCCTGAGCCATATTTTTGAGCCAAATTCTGGCTCTATGCACGTATTCGCAGTTTGATATTACGAATTTTTATACCAACCGTATGCCAAGTCCTGAAAGCACCAGTGAGTCACATTTTGCACAAACTCCCCTGCAGTTTTTGAAATATCCCAAGTATCCCAATTTCGAGGCCTTAGCCATATTTTGAGCCAAATTCTGGCTCTCTGCACGTATTCGCAGTTTGAAATTTCGAATTTTTATACCCAACATATGCAAAGTACTGAGAGTGGCGTTTGGTCTCATTTGTCCCAAACCTCCCTGCAGTTTCCAAAATATCCCAAATATCCCAATTTCGAGGCCTGCGCCATATTTTGGAGCAAAATTCAGGCTCTCAGCACGTATTCGCAGTTTGAAATTATAACTTTTTATACCCAACATATGCCAAGTACTGAAAGCGGCGTTTGGTCACATTTGTCCCAATCCCCCCTGCAGTTTTCAAAATATCCCAAACATCCCAATTTCGAGGCCTGGGCCATTTTTTGGAGCCAAATTCTGGCTCTCTGCACGTATTCGCAGTTTGAAATTACGACTTTTTTATACCCAACATATGCCAAGTACTGAAAGCGGCGTTTGGTCACATTTGTCCCAATCCCCCCTGCAGTTTTCAAAATATCCCAAACATCCCAATATCGAAACCTGAGCCATATTTTGGAGCCAAATTCTGGCTCTATGCACGTACTCGGAGTTTGATATTACGAACTTTATACCCAACATATGCCAAGTCCTGAAAGCGGCAGTGAGTCACATTTTGCCCAAACTCCCCTCCAATAATAACGCAAATATCCCAATTTCGAAGCCTGAGCCATATTTTGGAGCCAAGTTCTGGCTCTCTGCATGTATTCGGGGTTTGATATTACGAATTTTTATATCCCAACATATGCCAAGTACTGAAAGCGGCAGAGAGTCACATTTTGCACAAACTCCCCTGCAGTTTTCAAAATATCCCAAACACCACCATTTCGATTTCTGAGCATTATTTTGGAGCCAAATTTTGGCTCTCTGCACGTATTCGCAGTTTGAAATTACGACTTTTTTATACCCAACATATGCGAAGGACTGAAAGCGGCGTTTGGTCACATTTGTCCCAAACCTCCCTGCAGTTTTCAAAATATACTAAACATCTCAATATCGAGGCCTGGGCCATATTTTGGAGCCAAATTCTGGCTCTCTGCACGTATTCGCAGTTTGATATTACGACTTTTTTATACCCAACATATGCGAAGTACTGAAAGCAGCGTTTAATCACATATGTCCTAATCCCCCCTGCAGTTTTCAAAATATCCCAAACATCCCAATATCGAGGCCTGAGCCATATTTTGGAACCAAATTCAGGCTCTCTGCACGTATTCGCAGTTTGAAATAACGACTTTTTATACCCAACATATGCGAAGTACTGAGAGCGGCGTTTGGTCTCATTTGTCCCAAACCTCCCTGCAGTTTTCAAAATTTCCCAAATATCCCAATTTCGAGGCCTTCGTCATATTTTGGAGCAAACTTCAGGCTCTCTGCACGTATTCGCAGTTTGAAATTAAAACTTGTTATACCCAACTTTGGCCAAGTACTGAAAGCGGCGTTTGGTCATATTTGTCCCAAAGTCCCCTGCAGTTTTCACAATATCCCAAACATCCCAATTTCGAGGCCTGAGCCATATTTTGGAGCCAAATTCTGGCTCTATGCACGTATTCGCAGTTTGATATTATGACATTTTATACCCAACATATGCCAAGTCCTGAAAGCGGCAGTGAGTCACATTTTGCACAAACTCCCCTGCAGTTTTCAAAATATCCCAAATATCCCAATTTCGAGGCCTGAGCCATATTATGGAGCCAAATATTGGCTCTTTGCACGTATTCGCAGTTTGATAATACGATTTTTATACCCAACATATGCCAAGTAATGAAAGCGGCAGTGAGTCACATTTTGCCCACACTTCCCTCCAGCAATAATGCAAATATCCCAATTTCGAGGCCTGAGCTATATTTTGGAGCCAAATTCTGGCTCTCTGCACGTATTCGCAGTTTGAAATTACATCTTTTTATACCCAACATATGCCAAGTACTGATAGCGGCGTTTGGTCACATTTGTCCCAAACCTCCCTCCAGTTTTCAAAATATCCCAAACACCCCAATTTCGAGGCCTGAGCCATATTTTGGAGCCAAATTCTGGCTCTCTGCAGGTATTCGCAGTTTGAAATTACAACCTATTATACCCAACATATGCCAAGTACTGAAAGCGGCGTTTGGTCATATTTGTCCCAAAGACCCCTGCAGTTTTCAAAATATCCCAAACATCCCAATTTCGAGGCCTGAGCCATATTTTGGAGCCAAATTCTGGCTCTCTGCACGTATTCGCAGTTTGAAATTACGACTTTTTATACCCAACATATGCGAAGTACTGAGAGCCGCGTTTGGTCTCATTTGTCCCAAACCTCCCTGCAGTTGCAAAATATCCCAAATATCCCAATTTCGAGGCCTGCGCCATATTTTGGAGCAAAATTCAGGCTCTCTGCACTCATTCTCTGTTTGAAATTACAACTTTTTATACCCAACATATGCCAAGTACTGAAAGCGGCGTTTGGTCATATTTGTCCCAAAGTCCCCTGCAGTTTTCAAAATATCCCAAACATCCCAATTTCGAGGCCTGAGCCATATTTTGGAGTCAAATTCTGGCTCTCTGCACGTATTCGCAGTTCGAAATTGCCACCTTTTATACCCAACATATGCCAAGTCCTGAAAGCGGCAGTGAGTCACATTTTGCACAAACTCCCCTGCAGTTTTCAAAATATCCCATATATCCCAATTTCGAGGCCTGAGCCAAATTATGGAGCCAAATTTTGGCTCTTTGCACGTATTCGCAGTTTGAAATTGCGACTTTTTTATACCAACATATGCCAAGTACTGAAAGCGGCGTTTGTTCACATTTGTCCCAAACCTCCCTGCAGTTTTTTAAATATCCAAAGCATCCCAATTTCGAGGCCTGGGCCATATTTTGGAGCCAAATTCTGGATCTCTGCACGTACTCGCAGTTTAATATTACGAATTTTTATACCCAACATATGCCAAGTCCTGAAAGGGGCAGTGAGTCACATTTTGCACAAACTCCCCTGCAGTTTTCGAAATATCCCAAATATCCCAACTTCGAGGCCTGAGCCATATTTTTGGAGTCAAATTCTGGCTCTCTGCACGTATTCGCAGTTCGAAATTGCCAACTTTTATACCCAACATATGCCAAGTCCTGAAAGCGGCAGTGAGTCACATTTTGCACAAACTCCCCTGCAGTTTTCAAAATATCCCATATATCCCAATTTCGAGGCCTGAGCCATATTATGGAGCCAAATTTTGGCTCTTTGCACGTATTCGCAGTTTGAAATTGCGACTTTTTTATACCAACATATGCCAAGTACTGAAAGCGGCGTTTGGTCACATTTGTCCCAAACCTCCCTGCAGTTTTTTAAATATGCAAAGCATCCCAATTTCGAGGCCTGGGCCATATTTTGGAGCCAAATTCTGGATCTCTGCACGTACTCGCAGTTTAATATTACGAATTTTTATACCCAACATATGCCAAGTCCTTAAAGCGGCAGTGAGTCACATTTTGCACAAACTCCCCTGCAGTTTTCGAAATATCCCAAATATCCCAACTTCGAGCCTGAGCCATATTTTTGGAGCCAAATTCTGGATCTCTGCACGTATTAGCAGTTTGAAATTGCGACTTTTTTATACCCAACATATGCCAAGTACTGAAAGCGGCAGTGAGTCACATTTTGCCCAAACTCCCCTCAAGTAATAACGCAAATATCCCAATTTCGAGGCCTGAGCCATATTTTGGAGCCAAATTCTGGCCCTCTGCACGTATTCGCTGTTTGATATTACGACTTTTTATACCCAACATATGCCAAGTACTGGACGCAGCAGTGAGTCACATTTTGCACAAACTCCCCTTCAGTTTTCAAAATATCCCAAACATCCCAATTTCGTGGCCTGAGCCATATTTTAGAGCCAAATTCAGGCTCTCTGCACGTATTCGCAGATTGATATTACGACTTTTTTATACCCAACATATGTGGAGTACTGAAAGCGGCGTTTGATCACATTTGTCCCAAACCTTCCTGCAGTTTTCAAAATATCCCAAACATCCCAATATCGAGGCCTACCCCATATTTTGGAGCCAAATTCTGGCTCTCTGCACGTATTCGCAGTTTGGTATTACGAATTTTATACCCAACATATGCCAAGTACTGAAAGCAGCAGTGAGTCACATTTTGCACAAACTCCCCTCCAGTTTTCAAAATATCTCAAATATCCAAATTTCGATGCCTGAGCCATATTTTAGAGCCAAATTCTTGCTCTCTGCACGTATTCGCAGTTTGAAATTGCGACTTTTTTATTCCCAATATATGCCAAGTGCTGAAAATGGCGTTTGGTCACATGTGACCCAAACCTCCCTCCAGTTTTCAAAATATCCCACACATCCCAATTTCGTGGCCTGAGCCATATTTTGGAGCCAGATTCTGGCTCTCTGCACGTATTCGCAGTTTGAAATTACGACTTTTTATACCCAACATATGCCAATTCCTGAAAGCGGCAGTGAGTCATATTTGTCCCAAAGTCTCCTGCAGTTTTCAAAATATCCCAAACATCCCAATCTCGAGTCCTGAGCCATATTTTGGAGCCAAATTCTGGCTCTCTGCACTTATTTGCAGTTTGAAATTGCGACTTTTTTATTCCCAACATATGTCAAGTACTGAAAGCGGCGTTTGGTCATATTTGTCCTAAACTCCCCTGCAGTTTTCAAAATATCCCAAACTTCCCAATTTCGAAACCTGAGCCATAATTTGGAGCCAAATTCTGGCTCTATGCACGTATTCGCAGTTTGATATTACCAATTTTTATACCCAACATACGCAAAGTCCTGAAAGCGGCAGTGAGTCACATTTTGCACAAACTCCCCTGCAGTTTTCGAAATATCCCAAATATCCCAATTTCGAGGCCTGAGCCATATTTTGGAGCCAAATTCTGGCTCTCTGCACGTATTCGCAGTTTGAAATAGCGACTTTTTTATTCCCAACATATGCCAAGTACTGAACGCGGCAGTGAGTCACATTTTGCCCAAACTCCCCTTCAGTTTTCAAAATAACGCAAATGTCCCAATTTCGAGGCCTGAGCTATATTTTGGAGCCAAATTCTGGCTCTCTGCACGTATTCGCAGTTTGAAATTACATCTTTTTATACCCAACATATGACAAGTACTGAAAGCGGCGTTTGGTCACATTTGTCCCAAACCTCCCCGCAGTTTTCAAAATATCCCAAATATCCCAATTTCGAGGCCTGAGCCATATTTTGGACCCAAATTCTGGCTCTTTGCATGTATTAGCAGTTTGAAACTACGACTTTTTTATACCCAACATATGCGAACGACTGAAAACGGCGTTTGGTCACATTTATCCCAAACCTCCCTCCAGTTTTCAAAATATCCCAAACGTCCCAATTTCGAGGCCTGAGCCATATTTTGGAGCCAAATTCTGGCTCTCTGCACGTATTCGCAGTTTGAAATTGCGACTTTTTTATACCCAACATATGCTAAGTGCTGGAAGCGGCGTTTGGTCACATTTGTCCCAATCCCCTCAGCAGTTTTCAAAATATCCCAAACATCCTAAAATCGAGGCTTCAGCCATATTTTGGAGCCAAATTCTGGATCTCTGCACGTATTCGCAGGTTGAAATTACGACATATAATATCCAACATATGCCAAGTACTGAAAGCGGCAAAGAGTCACATTTTGCACAAACTCCCCTGCATTTTTCTAAATATCCCAAACATCCCAATTTCGAGGCCTGAGCCATATTTTGGAGTTAAATTCAGGCTCTCTGCACGTATTCGCAGTTTGAAATTACGAATTTTTATACCCAACATATGCCAAGTACTGAACGTGGCGTTTGGTCACATTTGTCCCAAACCTCCCTCCAGTTTTCAAAATACCCCAAACATCCCAATTTCGAGGCCTGCGCCATATTTTGGAGCAAAATTCAGGCTCTCTGCACTCATTCTCTGTTTGAAATTACAACTTTTTATACCCAACATATGCCAAGTACTGAAAGCGGCGTTTGGTCATATTTGTCCCAAAGTCCCCTGCAGTTTCAAAATATCCCAAACATCCCAATTTCGAGGCCTGAGCCATATTTTGGAGTCAAATTCTGGCTCTCTGCACGTATTCGCAGTTCGAAATTGCCAACTTTTATACCCAACATATGCCAAGTCCTGAAAGCGGCAGTGAGTCACATTTTGCACAAACTCCCCTGCAGTTTTCAAAATATCCCATATATCCCAATTTCGAGGCCTGAGCCATATTATGGAGCCAAATTTTGGCTCTTTGCACGTATTCGCAGTTTGAAATTGCGACTTTTTTATACCAACATATGCCAAGTACTGAAAGCGGCGTTTGGTCACATTTGTCCCAAACCTCCCTGCAGTTTTTTAAATATCCAAAGCATCCCAATTTCGAGGCCTGGGCCATATTTTGGAGCCAAATTCTGGATCTCTGCACGTACTCGCAGTTTAATATTACGAATTTTTATACCCAACATATGCCAAGTCCTGAAAGCGGCAGTGAGTCACATTTTGCACAAACTCCCCTCCAGTTTTCAAAATATCTCAAATATCCAAATTTCGAGGCCTGAACCATATTTTAGAGTTAAATTCTTGCTCTCTGCACGTATTCGCAGTTTGAAATTGCGACTTTTTTATTCCCAATATATGCCAAGTGCTGAAAATGGCGTTTGGTCACATGTGACCCAAACCTCCCTCCAGTTTTCAAAATATCCCACACATCCCAATTTCGTGGCCTGAGCCATATTTTGGAGCCAGATTCTGGCTCTCTGCACGTATTCGCAGTTTGAAATTACGACTTTTTATACCCAACATATGCCAAGTACTGAGAGCCGCGTTTGGTCTCATTTGTCCCAAACCTCCCTGCAGTTGCAAAATATCCCAAATATCCCAATTTCGAGGCCTGCGCCATATTTTGGAGCAAAATTCAGGCTCTCTGCACTCATTCTCTGTTTGAAATTACAACTTTTTATACCCAACATATGCCAAGTACTGAAAGCGGCGTTTGGTCATATTTGTCCCAAAGTCCCCTGCAGTTTTCAAAATATCCCAAACATCCCAATTTCGAGGCCTGAGCCATATTTTGGAGTCAAATTCTGGCTCTCTGCACGTGTTCGCAGTTCGAAATTGCCACCTTTTATACCCAACATATGCCAAGTCCTGAAAGCGGCAGTGAGTCACATTTTGCACAAACTCCCCTGCAGTTTTCAAAATATCCCATATATCCCAATTTCGAGGCCTGAGCCATATTATGGAGCCAAATTTTGGCTCTTTGCACGTATTCGCAGTTTGAAATTGCGACTTTTTTATACCAACATATGCCAAGTACTGAAAGCGGCGTTTGGTCACATTTGTCCCAAACCTCCCTGCAGTTTTTTAAATATCCAAAGCATCCCAATTTCGAGGCCTGGGCCATATTTTGGAGCCAAATTCTGGATCTCTGCACGTACTCGCAGTTTAATATTACGAATTTTTATACCCAACATATGCCAAGTCCTTAAAGCGGCAGTGAGTCACATTTTGCACAAACTCCCCTGCAGTTTTCGAAATATCCCAAATATCCCAACTTCGAGCCTGAGCCATATTTTTGGAGCCAAATTCTGGATCTCTGCACGTATTAGCAGTTTGAAATTGCGACTTTTTTATACCCAACATATGCCAAGTACTGAAAGCGGCAGTGAGTCACATTTTGCCCAAACTCCCCTCAAGTAATAACGCAAATATCCCAATTTCGAGGCCTGAGCCATATTTTGGAGCCAAATTCTGGCCCTCTGCACGTATTCGCTGTTTGATATTACGACTTTTTATACCCAACATATGCCAAGTACTGGACGCAGCAGTGAGTCACATTTTGCACAAACTCCCCTTCAGTTTTCAAAATATCCCAAACATCCCAATTTCGTGGCCTGAGCCATATTTTAGAGCCAAATTCAGGCTCTCTGCACGTATTCGCAGATTGATATTACGACTTTTTTATACCCAACATATGTGGAGTACTGAAAGCGGCGTTTGATCACATTTGTCCCAAACCTTCCTGCAGTTTTCAAAATATCCCAAACATCCCAATATCGAGGCCTACCCCATATTTTGGAGCCAAATTCTGGCTCTCTGCACGTATTCGCAGTTTGGTATTACGAATTTTATACCCAACATATGCCAAGTACTGAAAGCAGCAGTGAGTCACATTTTGCACAAACTCCCCTCCAGTTTTCAAAATATCTCAAATATCCAAATTTCGATGCCTGAGCCATATTTTAGAGCCAAATTCTTGCTCTCTGCACGTATTCGCAGTTTGAAATTGCGACTTTTTTATTCCCAATATATGCCAAGTGCTGAAAATGGCGTTTGGTCACATGTGACCCAAACCTCCCTCCAGTTTTCAAAATATCCCACACATCCCAATTTCGTGGCCTGAGCCATATTTTGGAGCCAGATTCTGGCTCTCTGCACGTATTCGCAGTTTGAAATTACGACTTTTTATACCCAACATATGCCAATTCCTGAAAGCGGCAGTGAGTCATATTTGTCCCAAAGTCTCCTGCAGTTTTCAAAATATCCCAAACATCCCAATCTCGAGTCCTGAGCCATATTTTGGAGCCAAATTCTGGCTCTCTGCACTTATTTGCAGTTTGAAATTGCGACTTTTTTATTCCCAACATATGTCAAGTACTGAAAGCGGCGTTTGGTCATATTTGTCCTAAACTCCCCTGCAGTTTTCAAAATATCCCAAACTTCCCAATTTCGAAACCTGAGCCATAATTTGGAGCCAAATTCTGGCTCTATGCACGTATTCGCAGTTTGATATTACCAATTTTTATACCCAACATACGCAAAGTCCTGAAAGCGGCAGTGAGTCACATTTTGCACAAACTCCCCTGCAGTTTTCGAAATATCCCAAATATCCCAATTTCGAGGCCTGAGCCATATTTTGGAGCCAAATTCTGGCTCTCTGCACGTATTCGCAGTTTGAAATAGCGACTTTTTTATTCCCAACATATGCCAAGTACTGAACGCGGCAGTGAGTCACATTTTGCCCAAACTCCCCTTCAGTTTTCAAAATAACGCAAATGTCCCAATTTCGAGGCCTGAGCTATATTTTGGAGCCAAATTCTGGCTCTCTGCACGTATTCGCAGTTTGAAATTACATCTTTTTATACCCAACATATGACAAGTACTGAAAGCGGCGTTTGGTCACATTTGTCCCAAACCTCCCCGCAGTTTTCAAAATATCCCAAATATCCCAATTTCGAGGCCTGAGCCATATTTTGGACCCAAATTCTGGCTCTTTGCATGTATTAGCAGTTTGAAACTACGACTTTTTTATACCCAACATATGCGAACGACTGAAAACGGCGTTTGGTCACATTTATCCCAAACCTCCCTCCAGTTTTCAAAATATCCCAAACGTCCCAATTTCGAGGCCTGAGCCATATTTTGGAGCCAAATTCTGGCTCTCTGCACGTATTCGCAGTTTGAAATTGCGACTTTTTTATACCCAACATATGCTAAGTGCTGGAAGCGGCGTTTGGTCACATTTGTCCCAATCCCCTCAGCAGTTTTCAAAATATCCCAAACATCCTAAAATCGAGGCTTCAGCCATATTTTGGAGCCAAATTCTGGATCTCTGCACGTATTCGCAGGTTGAAATTACGACATATAATATCCAACATATGCCAAGTACTGAAAGCGGCAAAGAGTCACATTTTGCACAAACTCCCCTGCATTTTTCTAAATATCCCAAACATCCCAATTTCGAGGCCTGAGCCATATTTTGGAGTTAAATTCAGGCTCTCTGCACGTATTCGCAGTTTGAAATTACGAATTTTTATACCCAACATATGCCAAGTACTGAACGTGGCGTTTGGTCACATTTGTCCCAAACCTCCCTCCAGTTTTCAAAATACCCCAAACATCCCAATTTCGAGGCCTGCGCCATATTTTGGAGCAAAATTCAGGCTCTCTGCACTCATTCTCTGTTTGAAATTACAACTTTTTATACCCAACATATGCCAAGTACTGAAAGCGGCGTTTGGTCATATTTGTCCCAAAGTCCCCTGCAGTTTCAAAATATCCCAAACATCCCAATTTCGAGGCCTGAGCCATATTTTGGAGTCAAATTCTGGCTCTCTGCACGTATTCGCAGTTCGAAATTGCCAACTTTTATACCCAACATATGCCAAGTCCTGAAAGCGGCAGTGAGTCACATTTTGCACAAACTCCCCTGCAGTTTTCAAAATATCCCATATATCCCAATTTCGAGGCCTGAGCCATATTATGGAGCCAAATTTTGGCTCTTTGCACGTATTCGCAGTTTGAAATTGCGACTTTTTTATACCAACATATGCCAAGTACTGAAAGCGGCGTTTGGTCACATTTGTCCCAAACCTCCCTGCAGTTTTTTAAATATCCAAAGCATCCCAATTTCGAGGCCTGGGCCATATTTTGGAGCCAAATTCTGGATCTCTGCACGTACTCGCAGTTTAATATTACGAATTTTTATACCCAACATATGCCAAGTCCTGAAAGCGGCAGTGAGTCACATTTTGCACAAACTCCCCTCCAGTTTTCAAAATATCTCAAATATCCAAATTTCGAGGCCTGAACCATATTTTAGAGTTAAATTCTTGCTCTCTGCACGTATTCGCAGTTTGAAATTGCGACTTTTTTATTCCCAATATATGCCAAGTGCTGAAAATGGCGTTTGGTCACATGTGACCCAAACCTCCCTCCAGTTTTCAAAATATCCCACACATCCCAATTTCGTGGCCTGAGCCATATTTTGGAGCCAGATTCTGGCTCTCTGCACGTATTCGCAGTTTGAAATTACGACTTTTTATACCCAACATATGCCAAGTACTGAGAGCCGCGTTTGGTCTCATTTGTCCCAAACCTCCCTGCAGTTGCAAAATATCCCAAATATCCCAATTTCGAGGCCTGCGCCATATTTTGGAGCAAAATTCAGGCTCTCTGCACTCATTCTCTGTTTGAAATTACAACTTTTTATACCCAACATATGCCAAGTACTGAAAGCGGCGTTTGGTCATATTTGTCCCAAAGTCCCCTGCAGTTTTCAAAATATCCCAAACATCCCAATTTCGAGGCCTGAGCCATATTTTGGAGTCAAATTCTGGCTCTCTGCACGTGTTCGCAGTTCGAAATTGCCACCTTTTATACCCAACATATGCCAAGTCCTGAAAGCGGCAGTGAGTCACATTTTGCACAAACTCCCCTGCAGTTTTCAAAATATCCCATATATCCCAATTTCGAGGCCTGAGCCATATTATGGAGCCAAATTTTGGCTCTTTGCACGTATTCGCAGTTTGAAATTGCGACTTTTTTATACCAACATATGCCAAGTACTGAAAGCGGCGTTTGGTCACATTTGTCCCAAACCTCCCTGCAGTTTTTTAAATATCCAAAGCATCCCAATTTCGAGGCCTGGGCCATATTTTGGAGCCAAATTCTGGATCTCTGCACGTACTCGCAGTTTAATATTACGAATTTTTATACCCAACATATGCCAAGTCCTGAAAGCGGCAGTGAGTCACATTTTGCACAAACTCCCCTCCAGTTTTCAAAATATCTCAAATATCCAAATTTCGAGGCCTGAGCCATATTTTAGAGTTAAATTCTTGCTCTCTGCACGTATTCGCAGTTTGAAATTGCGACTTTTTTATTCCCAATATATGCCAAGTGCTGAAAATGGCGTTTGGTCACATGTGACCCAAACCTCCCTCCAGTTTTCAAAATATCCCACACATCCCAATTTCGTGGCCTGAGCCATATTTTGGAGCCAGATTCTGGCTCTCTGCACGTATTCGCAGTTTGAAATTACGACTTTTTATACCCAACATATGCCAAGTACTGAGAGCCGCGTTTGGTCTCATTTGTCCCAAACCTCCCTGCAGTTGCAAAATATCCCAAATATCCCAATTTCGAGGCCTGCGCCATATTTTGGAGCAAAATTCAGGCTCTCTGCACTCATTCTCTGTTTGAAATTACAACTTTTTATACCCAACATATGCCAAGTACTGAAAGCGGCGTTTGGTCATATTTGTCCCAAAGTCCCCTGCAGTTTTCAAAATATCCCAAACATCCCAATTTCGAGGCCTGAGCCATATTTTGAGTCAAATTCTGGCTCTCTGCACGTATTCGCAGTTCGAAATTGCCACCTTTTATACCCAACATATGCCAAGTCCTGAAAGCGGCAGTGAGTCACATTTTGCACAAACTCCCCTGCAGTTTTCAAAATATCCCATATATCCCAATTTCGAGGCCTGAGCCATATTATGGAGCCAAATTTTGGCTCTTTGCACGTATTCGCAGTTTGAAATTGCGACTTTTTTATACCAACATATGCCAAGTACTGAAAGCGGCGTTTGGTCACATTTGTCCCAAACCTCCCTGCAGTTTTTTAAATATCCAAAGCATCCCAATTTCGAGGCCTGGGCCATATTTTGGAGCCAAATTCTGGATCTCTGCACGTACTCGCAGTTTAATATTACGAATTTTTATACCCAACATATGCCAAGTCCTGAAAGGGGCAGTGAGTCACATTTTGCACAAACTCCCCTGCAGTTTTCGAAATATCCCAAATATCCCAACTTCGAGGCCTGAGCCATATTTTTGGAGCCAAATTCTGGATCTCTGCACGTATTAGCAGTTTGAAATTGCGACTTTTTTATACCCAACATATGCCAAGTACTGAAAGCGGCAGTGAGTCACATTTTGCCCAAACTCCCCACAAGTAATAACGCAAATATCCCAATTTAGAGGCCTGAGCCATATTTTGGAGCCAAATTCAGGCCCTCTGCACGTATTCGCTGTTTGATATTACGACTTTTTATACCCAACATATGCCAAGTACTGGACGCAGCAGTGAGTCACATTTTGCACAAACTCCCCTTCAGTTTTCAAAATATCCCAAACATCCCAATTTCGTGGCCTGAGCCATATTTTAGAGCCAAATTCAGGCTCTCTGCACGTATTCGCAGTTTGATATTACGACTTTTTTATACCCAACATATGTGGAGTACTGAAAGCGGCGTTTGATCACATTTGTCCCAAACCTTCCTGCAGTTTTCAAAATATCCCAAACATCCCAATATCGAGGCCTACCCCATATTTTGGAGCCAAATTCTGGCTCTCTGCACGTATTCGCAGTTTGGTATTACGAATTTTATACCCAACATATGCCAAGTACTGAAAGCAGCAGTGAGTCACATTTTGCACAAACTCCCCTCCAGTTTTCAAAATATCTCAAATATCCAAATTTCGATGCCTGAGCCATATTTTAGAGCCAAATTCTTGCTCTCTGCAGGTATTCGCAGTTTGAAATTGCGACTTTTTTATTCCCAATATATGCCAAGTGCTGAAAATGGCGTTTGGTCACATGTGACCCAAACCTCCCTCCAGTTTTCAAAATATCCCACACATCCCAATTTCGTGGCCTGAGCCATATTTTGGAGCCAGATTCTGGCTCTCTGCACGTATTCGCAGTTTGAAATTACGACTTTTTATACCCAACATATGCCAATTCCTGAAAGCGGCAGTGAGTCATATTTGTCCCAAAGTCTCCTGCAATTTTCAAAATATCCCAAACATCCCAATCTCGAGTCCTGAGCCATATTTTGGAGCCAAATTCTGGCTCTCTGCACTTATTTGCAGTTTGAAATTGCGACTTTTTTATTCCCAACATATGTCAAGTACTGAAAGCGGCGTTTGGTCATATTTGTCCTAAACTCCCCTGCAGTTTTCAAAATATCCCAAACTTCCCAATTTCGAAACCTGAGCCATAATTTGGAGCCAAATTCTGGCTCTATGCACGTATTCGCAGTTTGATATTACCAATTTTTATACCCAACATACGCAAAGTCCTGAAAGCGGCAGTGAGTCACATTTTGCACAAACTCCCCTGCAGTTTTCGAAATATCCCAAATATCCCAATTTCGAGGCCTGAGCCATATTTTGGAGCCAAATTCTGGCTCTCTGCACGTATTCGCAGTTTGAAATAGCGACTTTTTTATTCCCAACATATGCCAAGTACTGAAAGCGGCAGTGAGTCACATTTTGCCCAAACTCCCCTTCAGTTTTCAAAATAACGCAAATGTCCCAATTTCGAGGCCTGAGCTATATTTTGGAGCCAAATTCTGGCTCTCTGCACGTATTCGCAGTTTGAAATTACATCTTTTTATACCCAACATATGACAAGTACTGAAAGCGGCGTTTGGTCACATTTGTCCCAAACCTCCCCGCAGTTTTCAAAATATCCCAAATATCCCAATTTCGAGGCCTGAGCCATATTTTGGACCCAAATTCTGGCTCTTTGCATGTATTAGCAGTTTGAAACTACGACTTTTTTATACCCAACATATGCGAACGACTGAAAACGGCGTTTGGTCACATTTATCCCAAACCTCCCTCCAGTTTTCAAAATATCCCAAACGTCCCAATTTCGAGGCCTGAGCCATATTTTGGAGCCAAATTCTGGCTCTCTGCACGTATTCGCAGTTTGAAATTGCGACTTTTTTATACCCAACATATGCTAAGTGCTGGAAGCGGCGTTTGGTCACATTTGTCCCAATCCCCTCAGCAGTTTTCAAAATATCCCAAACATCCTAAAATCGAGGCTTCAGCCATATTTTGGAGCCAAATTCTGGATCTCTGCACGTATTCGCAGGTTGAAATTACGACATATAATATCCAACATATGCCAAGTACTGAAAGCGGCAAAGAGTCACATTTTGCACAAACTCCCCTGCATTTTTCTAAATATCCCAAACATCCCAATTTCGAGGCCTGAGCCATATTTTGGAGTTAAATTCAGGCTCTCTGCACGTATTCGCAGTTTGAAATAACGACTTTTTATACCCAACATATGCCAAGTACTGAACGTGGCGTTTGGTCACATTTGTCCCAAACCTCCCTCCAGTTTTCAAAATACCCCAAACATCCCAATTTCGAGGCCTGCGCCATATTTTGGAGCAAAATTCAGGCTCTCTGCACTCATTCTCTGTTTGAAATTACAACTTTTTATACCCAACATATGCCAAGTACTGAAAGCGGCGTTTGGTCATATTTGTCCCAAAGTCCCCTGCAGTTTTCAAAATATCCCAAACATCCCAATTTCGAGGCCTGAGCCATATTTTGGAGTCAAATTCTGGCTCTCTGCACGTATTCGCAGTTCGAAATTGCCAACTTTTATACCCAACATATGCCAAGTCCTGAAAGCGGCAGTGAGTCACATTTTGCACAAACTCCCCAGCAGTTTTCAAAATATCCCATATATCCCAATTTCGAGGCCTGAGCCATATTATGGAGCCAAATTTTGGCTCTTTGCACGTATTCGCAGTTTGAAATTGCGACTTTTTTATACCAACATATGCCAAGTACTGAAAGCGGCGTTTGGTCACATTTGTCCCAAACCTCCCTGCAGTTTTTTAAATATTCAAAGCATCCCAATTTCGAGGCCTGGGCCATATTTTGGAGCCAAATTCTGGATCTCTGCACGTACTCGCAGTTTAATATTACGAATTTTTATACCCAACATATGCCAAGTCCTGAAAGCGGCAGTGAGTCACATTTTGCACAAACTCCCCTGCAGTTTTCGAAATATCCCAAATATCCCAACTTCGAGGCCTGAGCCATATTTTTGGAGCCAAATTCTGGATCTCTGCACGTATTAGCAGTTTGAAATTGCGACTTTTTTATACCCAACATATGCCAAGTACTGAAAGCGGCAGTGAGTCACATTTTGCCCAAACTCCCCTTAAGTAATAACGCAAATATCCCAATTTCGAGGCCTGAGCCATATTTTGGAGCCAAATTCTGGCCCTCTGCACGTATTCGCTGTTTGATATTACGACTTTTTATACCCAACATATGCCAAGTACTGGACGCAGCAGTGAGTCACATTTTGTACAAACTCCCCTGCATTTTTCTAAATATCCCAAACATCCCAATTTCCAGGCCTGAGCCATATTTTGGAGTTAAATTCACGCTCTCTGCACGTATTCGCAGTTTGAAATTACGACTTTTTATACCCAACATATGCCAAGTACTGAACGCGGCGTTTGGTCACATTTGTCCCAAACCTCCCTCCAGTTTTCAAAATACCCCAAACATCCCAATTTCGAGGCCTGAGCCATATTTTGGTGCTAAATTCTGGCTCTATGCACGTATTCGCAGTTTGATATTACGACTTTTTATACCCAACATATGCGAAGTACTGAAAGCGACGTTTGGTCACATTTGTCCCAAGCCTCTCTGCAGTTTTCAAAATATCCCACATATCCCAATTTCGAGGCCTGAGTCATATTTTGAAACCAAATTCAGGCTCTCTGCACGCATTCGCTGTTTGAAATTACGACTTTTTATACCCAACGTATGCCAAGTACTGAAAGCGGCGTTTGGTCATATTTGTCCCAAAGTCCCCTGTAGTTTTCAAAATATCCCAAACATCCCAATTTCGAGGCCTGAGCCATATTTCAAAGCCAAATTCTGGCTCTCTGCACGTATTCGCAGTTTGAAATTGCGACTTTTTTATACCCAACATATGTCAAGTACTGAAAGCGGCGTTTGGTCATATAATTGCCCTAAACTCCCCTGCAGTTTTCAAAATATCCCAAACTTCCCAATTTCGAAACCTGAGCCATAATATGGAGCCAAATTCTGGCTCTATGAACATATTCGCAGTTTGAAATTGCGACTTTTTTATACCCAACATATGTCAAGTACTGAAAGCGGCAGTGAGTCACATTTTGCCCAAACTCCCCTCCAGTAATAACGCAAATATCCCAATTTCGAGGCCTGAGCCATATTTTGGAGCCAAATTCTGGCCCTCTGCACGTATTCGCTGTTTGATATTACGAATTTTTATACCCAACATATGCCAAGTACTGGACGCAGCAGTGAGTCACATTTTGCACAAACTCCCCTGCAGTTTTCAAAATATCCCAAACATCCCAATTTCGAGGCCTGAGCCATATATTGGAGCCAAATTCAGGCTCTCTGCACGTATTCGCAGTTTGATATTACGACTTTTTTATACCCAACATATGCAGAGTAATGAAAGCGGCGTTTGATCACATTTGTCCCAAACCTTCCTGCAGTTTTCAAAATATCCCAAACATCCCAATATTGAGGCCTGAGCCATATTTTGGAGCAAAATTCTGGCTCTCTGCACGTATTCGCAGTTTGATATTACAAATTTTATACCCAACATATGCCAAGTACTGAAAGCAGCAGTGAGTCACATTTTGCACAAACTCCCCTCCAGTTTTCAAAATAACGCAAATATCCCAATTTCGAGGCCTGAGCCATATTTTGGAGCCAAATTCTGGCTCTATGCACGTATTTGCAGTTTGATATTATCAATTTTTATACCAAACATATGCAAAGTCCTGAAAGCGGCAGTGAGTCACATTTTGCACAAACTCCCCTGCAGTTTTCGAAATATCCCAAATATCCCAATTTCGAGGCCTGAGCCATATTTTGGAGCCAAATTCTGGCTCTCTGCACGTATTCGCAGTTTGAAATTACATCTTTTTATACCCAACATATGCCAAGTACTGAAAGCGGCGTTTGGTCACATTTGTACCAAACCTCCCTGCCGTTTTCAAAATATCCCAAATATCCCAATTTCGACGCCTGAGCCATATTTTGGAGCCAATTTCTGGCTCTCTGCATGTATTCGCAGTTTGATATTACAAATTTTTATACCCAACATATGCCAAGTACTGAAAGCGGCAGTGAGTCACATTTTGCACAAACTCCCCTGCAGTTTTCAAAATATCCCAAACATCCCAATTTCGAGGCCTGAGCCATATTTTGGAGCCAAATTCTGGCTCACTGCACGTATTCGCAGTTTGAAATTACGACTTTTTATACCCAACATATGCCAAGTACTGAAAGCGGCGTTTGGTCATATTTGTCCCAAACCTCTTTGCAGCTTTCAAAATATCCCAAATATCCCAATTTCGAGGCCTGAGCCATATTTTGAAACCAAATTCAGGCTCTCTTCACGCATTCGCTGTTTGAAATTACGACTTTTTATACCCAACGTATGCCAGGTACTGAAAGCGGCGTTTGGTCATATATGTCCCAAAGTCCCCTGTAGTTTTCAAAATATCCCAAACATCCCAATTTCGAGGCCTGAGCCATATTTTGGAGCCAAATTCTGGCTCTCAGCACGTATTCGCAGTTTGAAATTGCGACTTTTTTATACCCAACATATGTCAAGTACTGAAAGCGGCGTTTGGTCATATTTGTTCTAAACTCCCCTGCAGTTTTCAAAATATCCCAAACTTTCCAATTTCGAAACCTGAGTCATAATTTGTAGCCAAATTCTGGCTCTATGCACGTATTCTCAGTTTGATATTACCAATTTTTATACCTAACATATGCAAAGTCCTGAAAGCAGCAGTGAGTCACATTTGGCCCAAACTCCCCTGCAGTTTTCAAAATATCCCAAACATCCCAATTTCGAGGCCTGAGCCTTATTTTGGAGCCAAATTCTGGCTCTATTCACGTATTCGCAGTTTGAAATTACGACTTTTTATACCCAACATATGCGAAGTACTGAAAGCGCTGTTTGGTCACATTTGTCCCAAACCTCTTTGCAGCTTTCAAAATATCCCAAATATCCCAATTTCGAGGCCTGAGCCATATTTTGAAACCAAATTCAGGCTCTCTTCACGCATTCGCTGTTTGAAATTACAACTTTTTATACCCAACGTATGCCAGGTACTGAAAGCGGCGTTTGGTCATATTTGTCCCAAAGTCCCCTGTAGTTTTCAAAATATCCCTAACATCCCAATTTCGAGGCCTGAGCCATATTTTGGAGCCAAATTCTGGCTCTCTGCATGTATTCGCAGTTTGAAATTGCGACTTTTTTATACCCAACATATGTCAAGTACTGAAAGCGGCGTTTGGTCATATTTGTCCTAAACTCCCCTGCAGTTTTCAAAATATCCCAAACTTCCCAATTTCGAAACCTGAGCCATAATTTGTAGCCAAATTCTGACTCTATGCACGTATTCTCAGTTTGATATTACCAATTTTTATACCCAACATATGCAAAGTCCTGAAAGCGGCAGTGAGTCACATTTTGACCAAACTCCCTTCCAGTTTTCAAAATAACGCAAATATCCCAATTTCGAGGCCTGAGCCATATTTTGGAGCCAAATTCTGGCTCTCTGCATGTATTCGCAGTTTGAAATTACATCTTTTTATACCCAACATATGCCAAGTACTGAAAGCGGGGTTTGGTAACATTTGTCCCAAACCTCCCCGCAGTTTTCAAAATATCCCAAATATCCCAGTTTCGAAGCCTGAGTCATATTTTGGAGCCAAATTCTGGCTCTCTGCATGTATTCGCAGTTTGATATTACGACTTTTTATACCCAACATATGCCAAGTACTGAAAGCGGCAGTGAGTCACATTTTGCTCAAACTCCCCTGCAGTTTTCAAAATATCCCAAACATCCCAATTTCGAGGCCTGAGCAATATTTTGGAGCCAAATTCTGGCTCTCTGCACGTATTCGCAGTTTTAAATTACGACTTTTTATAGCCAACATATGCCAAATCCTAAAAACGGCAGTGAGTCACATTTTGAACAAACTCCCCTGTAGTTTTCAAAATATCCCAAATATCCCAATTTCGAGGCCCTGAGCCATATTTTGGAGCCAAATTCTGGCTCTCTGCATGTATTCGCAGTTTGAAATTGCGACTTTTTTATACCCAACATATGCCAAGAGCTGGAAGCGGCGTTTGGTCACATTTGTCCCAAACCTCCCTAAAGTTTTCAGAATATCCCAAACAACCCAATTTCTAAGCCTGAGCCATATTTTAGAGCCAAATTCTGGCTCTATGCACGTATTCGCTGTTTGATATTACGACTTTTTATACCCAACATATGCCAAGTGCTGAAAGCGGCAGTGAGTCACATTTTGCACAAACTCCCCTGCAGTTTTGGAAATATCCCAAATATCCCAATTTCGAGGCCTGAGCCATATTTTGGAGCCAAATTCTGGCTCCCTGCACGTATTCGCAGTTTTAAGTTACGACTTTTTATTCCCAACATATGCCAAGTACTGAAAGCGGCGTTTGGTCACATTTGTCCCAAACCTCCCTCCAGTTTTCAAAATATCCCAAACATCCCAATTTCGAGGCATGAGCCATATTTTGGAGCCAATTTCTGGCTCTATGCACGTATTCGCAGTTTGATATTCCGACTTTTTATACCCAACATATGCCAAGTACTGGACGCGTCAGTGAGTCACATTTTGCACAAACTCCCCAGCAGTTTTCAAAATATTCCAAACAACCCAATTTCTAAGCCTGAGCCATATTTTGGAGCCAAATTCTGGCTCTCTGCACGTATTTGCAGTTAGAAATTACATCTTTTTATACCCAACATATGCCAAGTCCTGAAAGCAGCAGTGAGTCACATTTTGCCCAAACTCCCCTCCAGTTTTCAAAATATCGCAAATATCCCAATTTCGAGGCCTGAGCCATATTTTGGAGCCAAATTCTGGCTCTCTGCACGTATTTGCAGTTTGAAATTACATCTTTTTATACCCAACATATGCCAAGTACTGAAAGCGGCGTTTGGTCACATTTGTCCCAAACCTCCCCACCGTTTTCAAAATATCCCAAATATCCCAATTTCGACGCCTGAGCCATATTTTGGAGCCAAATTCTGACTCTGTGCACGTAATCTCAGTTTGATATTACCAATTTTTATACCCAACATATGCAAAGTCCTGAAAGCGTCAGTGAGTCACATTTTGACCAAACTCCCCTCCAGTTTTCAAAATAGCGCAAATATCCCAATTTCGACGCCTGAACCATATTTTGGAGCCAAATTCTGGCTCTCTGCATGTATTCGCAGTTTGATATTACGAATTTTTATACCCAACATAAGCCAAGTACTGAAAGCGGCAGTGAGTCACATTTTGCACAAACTCCCCTGCAGTTTTCAAAATATCCCAAACATCCCAATTTCGAGGCCTGAGCCATATTTTGAAACCAAATTCAGGCTCTCTGTACGCATTCGCTGTTTGAAATTACGACTTTTTATACCCAACGTATGCCAAGTACTGAAAGCGGCGTTTGGTCATATTTGTCCCAAAGTTCCCTGTAGTTTTCAAAATATCCCAAACATCCCAATTTCGAGGCCTGAGCCATATTTTGGAGCCAAATTCTGGCTCTCTGCACGTATTCGCAGTTTGAAATTGCGAATTTTTTATACCCAACATATGTCAAGTACTGAAAGCGGCGTTTGGTCATATTTGTCCTAAACTCCCCTGCAGTTTTCAAAATATCCCAAACTTCCCAATTTCGAAACCTGAGCCATAATTTGTAGCCAAATTCTGACTCTATGCACGTATTCTCAGTTTGATATTACCAATTTTTATACCCAACATATGCAAAGTCCTGAAAGCGGCAGTGAGTCACATTTTGTCCAAACTCCCCTCCAGTTTTCAAAATAACGCAAATATCCCAATTACGAGCCCTGAGCCACATTTTGGAGCCAAATTCTGGCTCTCTGCATGTATTCGCAGTTTGAAATTACATCTTTTTATACCCAACATATGCCAAGTACTGAAAGCGGGGTTTGGTAACATTTGTGTCAAACCTCCCCGCAGTTTTCAAAATATCCCAAATATCCCAGTTTCGAGGCCTGAGCCATATTTTGGAGCCAAATTCTGGCTTTTTGCATGTATTTGCAGTTTGATATTACGACTTTTTATACCCAACATATGCCAAGTACTGAAAGCGGCAGTGAGTCACATTTTGCACAAACTCCCCTGCAGTTTTCAAAATATCCCAAACATCCCAATTTCGAGGCCTGAGCAATATTTTGGAGCCAAATTCTGGCTCTCTGCACGTATTCGCAGTTTTAAATTACAACTTTTTATACCCAAAATATGCCAAATCCTAAAAACGGCAGTGAGTCACATTTTGAACAAACTCCCCTGTAGTTTTCAAAATATCCCAAACATCCCAATTTCGAGGCCTGAGCCATATTTTGGAGCCAAATTCTGGCTCTCTGCACGTATTCGCAGTTTGAAATTACAACTTTTTTTATACCCAACATATGCGAAGTATTGAAAGCGGCGTTTAGTCACATTTGTCCCAATCCCCCCTGCAGTTTTCAAAATATCCCAAACATCCCAATATCGAGGCCTGAGCCATATTTTGGAGCCAAATTCTGGCTCTCTGCACGTATTCGCAGTTTGAAATTGCGACTTTTTTATACCCAACATATGCCAAGTGCTGGAAGCGGCGTTTGGTCACATTTGTCCCAAACCTCCCTAAAGTTTTCAAAATATCCCAAACAACCAAATTTCTAAGCCTGAGCCATATTTTAGAGCCAAATTCTAGCTCTATGCACGTATTCGCAGTTTGAAATTACGAATTTTTTATACCCAACATATGCGAAGGACTGAAAGCTGCGTTTGGTCAAATTTGTCCTAAACCTCCCAGCAGTTTTCAAAATATCCCAAATATCCCAATATTGTGGCCTGAGCCATATTTTGGAGACCAATTCTGGCTATCTGCACGTATTCGCTGTTTTAAATTACGACTTTTTATACCCAACATATGCCAAATCCTAAAAACGGCAGTGAGTCACATTTTGAACAAACTCCCCTGTAGTTTTCAAAATATCCCAAATATCCCAATTTCGAGGCCCTGAGCCATATTTTGGAGCCAAATTCTGGCTCTCTGCATGTATTCGCAGTTTGAAATTGCGACTTTTTTATACCCAACATATGCCAAGTGCTGGAAGCAGCGTTTGGTCACATTAGTCCCAAACCTCCCTAAAGTTTTCAAAATATCCCAAACAACCCAATTTCTAAGCCTGAGCCATATTTTAGAGCCAAATTCTGGCTCTATGCACGTATTCGCTGTTTGATATTACGACTTTTTATACCCAACATATGCCAAGTGCTGAAAGCGGCAGTGAGTCACATTTTGCACAAACTCCCCTGCAGTTTTGGAAATATCCCAAATATCGCAATTTCGAGGCCTGAGCCATATTTTGGAGCCAAATTCTGGCTCTCTGCACGTATTCGCAGTTTTAAGTTACGACTTTTTATTCCCAACATATGCCAAGTACTGAAAGCGGCGTTTGGTCACATTTGTCCCAAACCTCCCTCCAGTTTTCAAAATATCCCAAACATCCCAATTTCGCGGCCTGAGCCATATTTTGGAGCTAAATTCTCGCTCTATGCACGTATTCGCAGTTTGATATTACGACTTTTTATACCCAACATATGCCAAGTACTGGACGCGTCAGTGAGTCACATTTTGCACAAACTCCCCAGCAGTTTTCAAAATATCCCAAACATCCCAATTTCGAGGCCTGAGCCATATTTTGGAGCCAAATTCTGGCTCTCTGCACGTATTCGCAGTTTGAAATTACAACTTTTTTTATACCCAACATATGCGAAGTATTTAAAGCGGCGTTTAGTCACATTTGTCCCAATCCCCCCTGCAGTTTTCAAAATATCCCAAACATCCCAATATCGAGGCCTGAGCCATATTTTGGAACCAAATTCTGGCTCTCTGCACGTGTTCGCAGTTTGAGATTACAACTTATTATATCCAACATATGCCAAGTACTGAAAGCGGCGTTTGGTCACATTTGTCCCAAATCTAACTGCAGATTTCAAAATATCCCAAACATCCCAATATCGAGGCCTGAGCCATATTTTGGAGCAAAATTCTGGCTCTCTGCACGTATTCGCAGTTTGAAATTGCGACTTTTTTATACCCAACATATGCCAAGTGCTGGAAGCGGCGTTTGGTCACATTTGTCCCAAACCTCCCTAAAGTTTTCAAAATATCCCAAACAACCCAATTTCTAAGCCTGAGCCATATTTTAGAGCCAAATTCTAGCTCTATGCACGTATTCGCAGTTTGAAATTACGACTTTTTTATACCCAACATATGCGAAGGACTGAAAGCGGCGTTTGGTCATATTTGTCCTAAACCTCCCAGCAGTTTTCAAAATATCCCAAATATCCCAATATCGAGGCCTGAGCCATATTTTGGAGCCAAATTCTCTCTCTCTGCACGTATTCGCTGTTTTAAATTACGACTTTTTATACCCAACATATGCCAAATCCTAAAAACGGCAGTGAGTCACATTTTGAACAAACTCCCCTGTAGTTTTCAAAATATCCCAAATATCCCAATTTCGAGGCCCTGAGCCATATTTTGGAGCCAAATTCTGGCTCTCTGCATGTATTCGCAGTTTGAAATTGCGACTTTTTTATACCCAACATATGCCAAGTGCTGGAAGCGGCGTTTGGTCACATTTGTCCCAATCCCCTCAGCAGTTTTCAAAATATCCCATACATCCCAATATCGAGGCCTGAGCCATATTTTGGAGCCAAATTCTGGCTCTCTGCACGTATTCGCAGTTTGATATTACGAGTTTTATACCCAACATATGCCAAGTACTGAAAGCAGCAGTGAGTCACATTTTGCACAAACTCCCCTCCAGTTTTCAAAGTATCTCAAATAACCGAATTTCGAGGCCTGAGCCACATTTTGGAGCCAAATTCTGGCTCTCTGCACGTATTCGCAGTTTGAAATTGCGACTTTTTTATACCCAATATATGCCAAGTGCTGAAAGCGGCGTTTGGTCACATTTGACCCAAACCTCCCTGCAGTTTTCAAAATATCCCAAACATCCCAATTTCGAGGTCTAAGTCATATTTTGGAGCCAAATTCTGGCTCTCTGCACGTATTCGCAGTTTGAAATTACGACTTTTTATACCCAACATATACCAAATCCTGAAAGCGGCAGTGAGTCAGATTTTGCACAAACTCCCCTGGAGATTTCAAAGTATCCAAATATCCCAATTTCGAGGCCTGGGCCATATTTTGGAGCCAAATACTGTTTTTTTGCACGTATTCGCAGGTTGAAATTGCGACTTTTTTTATACCCAACATATGCCAAGTACTGAAAGCGGCAGTGAGTCACATTTTGCCCAAACTCCCCTCCAGTTTTCAAAATAACGCAAATATCCCAATTTCGAGGCCTGAGCCATATTTTGGAGCCAAATTCTGGCTCTCTGCACGTATTCGCAGTTTGAAATTACATCTTTTTATACCCAACAGATGCCAAGTACTGAAATCGGCGTTTGGTCACATTTGTCCCAAACCTCACCGCAGTTTTCAAAATATCCCAAATATCCCAATTTCGAGGCCTGAGCCATATTTTGGAGCTAAATTCTGGCTCTCTGCATGTATTTGCAGTTTGATATTTCGACTTTTTATACCCAACATATGCCAAGTATTGAAAGCGACAGTGAGTCACATTTTGCACAAACTCCCCTGCAGTTTTCGAAATATCCCAAATATCCCAATTTCGAGGCCTGAGCCATATTTTGGAGCCAGATTCTGGCTCTCTGCACGTATTGGCCGTTTGAAATTACGACTTTTTATACCCAACATATGCGAAGTACTGAAAGCGGCGTTTGGTCACATTTGTCCCAAACCTCTCTGCAGTTTTCAAAATATCCTAAATACCCCAATTTCGAGGCCTGAGCCATATTTTGAAACCAAATTCAGGCTCTCTGCACGCATTCGCTGTTTGAAATTACGACTTTTTATATTCAACGTATGCCAAGTACTGAAAGCGGCATTTGGTCATATATGTCCCAAAGTCCCCTGCAGTTTTCAAAATATCCCAAACATCCCAATTTTGAGACCTGAGCCATATTTTGGAGCCAAATTCTCGCTCTCTGCACGTATTCGCAGTTTAAAATTGCGACTTTTTTATACCCAACATATGTCAAGTACTGAAAGCAGCGTTTGGTCAAATATGTCCTAAACTCCCCTGCAGTTATCAAAATATCCCAAACTTCCCAATTTCGAAACCTGAGCCATAATTTGGAGCCAAAATCTGGCTCTATGCACGTATTTGCAGTTTGATATTACCAATTTTTATACCCAACATATGCAAAGTCCTGAAAGCGGCAGAGTAACATTTTGCACAAACTCCCCTGCAGTTTTCGAAATATCCCAAATATCCCAATTTCGAGGCCTGAGCCATATTTTGGAGGCAAATTCTCGATCTCTGCACGTATTCGCAGTTTGAAATTGCGACTTTTTTATTCCCAACATATGCCAAGTACTGAAAGCGGCAGAGAGTCACATTTTGCCCAAACTCCCCTCCAGTTTTCAAAATATCGCAAATATCCCAATTTCGAGGCCTGAGCCATATTTTGGAGCCAAATTCTGGCTCTCTGCACGTATTCGCATTTTGAAATTACATCTTTTTATACCCAACAGATGCCAAGTACTGAAAGCTGCGTTTGGTCACATTTGTCCCAAACCTCCCCGCCGTTTTCAAAATATCCCAAATATCCCAATTTCGACGCCTGAGCCATATTTTGGAGCCAAATTCTGGCTCTCTGCATGTATTCGCAGTTTGATATTACGAATTTTTATACCCAACATTTGCCAAGTACTGAAAGCGGCAGTGAGTCACATTTTGCACAAACTCCCCTGCAGTTTTCAAAATATCCCAATCATCCCAATTTCGAGGCCTGAGTAATATTTTGGAGCCAAAATCTGGCTCTCTGCACGTATTCGCAGTTTTAAATTACGACTTTTTATACCCAACATGTGCCATGTCCTAAATATGGCAGTGAGTAACATTTTGAACAAACTCTCCTGTAGTTTTCAAAATGTCCCAAACATCCCAATTTCGAGGCCTGAGCAATATTTTGGATCCAAATTCTGGCTCTCTGCACTTATTCGCAGTTTGAAATTACGACTTTTTTATACCCAACATATGCCAAGTCCTAAATACGGCAGTGAGTCACATTTTGAACAAACTCCCTTGTAGTTTTCAAAAAGTCCCAAATATCCCTATTTCGAGGCCCTGAGCCATATTTTGGAGTTAAATTCTGGCTCTCTGCATGTATTCGCAGTATGAAATTGCGACTTTTTTATACCCAACATATGCCAAGTGCTGGAAGCGGCGTTTGGTCACATTTGTCCCAATCCCCTCTGCAGTTTTCAAAATATCCCAAACATCCCAATTTCGAGGCCTGAGCCATATTTTTGAGCTAAATTCTAGCTCTCTGCACGTATTCGCTGTTTGATATTACGACTTTTTATACCAAACATATGCCAAGTCCTGAGAGCGGCAGTGAGTCACATTTTGCACAAACTCCCCTGCAGTTTTCGAAATATCCCAAATATCCCAATTTCGAGGCCTGAGCCATATTTGGGAGCCAAATTCTGGCTCTCTGCACGTATTGGCAGTTTGAAATTGCGACTTTTTTATACCAACATATGCCAAGTACTGAAAGCAGCGTTTGGTCACATTTGTCCCAAACCTCCCTGCAGTTTTCAAAATATCTTAAACATCCCAATTTCGAGGCCTGAGCCATAATTCCGAGCCAAATTCTGGCTCTATGCATGTATTCGCAGTTTGATAGTACGAATTTTTATACCCAACATATGCCAAGTCCTGAAAGCGGCAGTGAGTCACATTTTGCACAAACTCCCTTGCAGTTTTCGAAATATCCGATATATCCCAATTTCGAGGCCTGAGCCATATTTTGGAGCCAAATTCTGGAACTCTGCACGTATTCGCAGTTTGAAATTGCGACTTTATACCAACATATGCCAAGTACTGAAAGCGGCAGTGAGTCACATTTTGCCCAAACTCCCCTCCAGTTTTCAAAATAACGCAAATATCCCAATTTCGAGGCCTGAGCCATATTCTGGAGGCAAGTTCTGGCTCTCTGCACGTATTCGCAGTTAGAAATTACATCTTTTTATACCCAACATATGCCAAGTACTGAAAGCGGCGTATGGTCACATTTGTCCCAAACCTCCTTCCAGTTTTCAAAATATCCCAAACATCCCAATTTCAAGGCCTGAGCCATATTTTGGAGCCAAATTCTGGCTGTATGAACGTATTCGCAGTTTGATATTACGACTTTTTATACCCAACATATGCCATGTCCTGAAAGCGGAAGTGAGTCACATTTTGCGCAAACTCCCCTGCAGTTTTCGAAATATCCCAAATATCCCAATTTCGAGCCTGAGCCATATTTTGGAGCCAAATTCTGGCTCTCTGCACGTATTCGCTGTTTTAAATTACGACTTTTTATTCCCAACATATGCCAAGTCCTGAAAGCGGCAATTAGTCACATTTTGCACAAACTCCCCTGCAGTTTTCAAAATATCCCAAACATCTCAATTTCAAGGCCTGAGCCATATTTTGGAGCCAAATTTTGGCTCTCTGCACGTATTCGCAGTTTTATGTTACGACTTTTTATACCCAACATATGCCAAGTACTGAAAGCGGCGTTTGGTCATATTTGTCCCAAAGTCCCCTGCAGTTTACAAAATATCCCAAACATCCCAATTTCTAAGCCTTAGCCATATTATGGAGCCAAATTCTGGCTCTATACACGTATTCGCAGTTTGATATTTCGACTTTTTATACCCAACATATGCCAAGTCCTGAAAGCGGTCAGTAAGTCACATTTTGAACAAACTTCCCTGCAGTTTTCGAAATATCCCAAATATCCCAATTTCGAGGCCTGAGTCATATTTTGGAGCCACATTCTGGCTCTCTACACGTATTCGCAGCTTGATATTACGAATTTTTATACCCAACATATGCAAAGTACTGGACGCAGCAGTAAGTCACATTTTGCACAAAGTCCCCTGCAGTTTTCAAAATATCCCAAACATCCCAATTTCGAGGCCTGAGCCATATTTTGGAACCAAATTCTGGCTCTCTGCACGTATTCGCAGTTTGAAATTACGAATTTTTATACCCAACATATGCCAAGTACTGAAAGCAGCGTTTGGTCATATTTGTCGCAAACTCCCCTGCAGTTTGCAAAATATCCCAAACATCCCAATTTCGAGGCCTGAGTCATATTTTGGAGCCAAATTCTGGATCTATGCACTTATTCGCAGTTTGATATTACGATTTTTTATACCCAACATATGCCAAGTACTGAAAGCAGCGTTTGGTCATATTTGTCCCATACCTCCCTCCAGTTTTCAAAATATCCCAAACATCCCAATTTCGAGGCCAGAGCATTATTTTGGAGCCAAATTCTAGCTCTCTGCACGTATTCGCAGTTTGAAATTACGACTTTTTATACCCAACATATGCCAAGTACTGAAAGCGGCGTTTGGTCATATTTGTCCCAAAGTCCCCTGCAGTTTCCAAATATCCCAAACATCCCAATTTCGAGGCCTGAGCCATATTTTAGAGCCAAATTCTGGCTCTCTGCACTTATTCGCAGTATGAAATTACCACCTTTTATACCCAACATATGCCAAGTCCTGAAAGCGGCAGTGAGTCACATTTTGCACAAACTCCCCTGCAGTCTTCAAAATATCCCAAATATCCCAATTTCGAGCCTGAGCCATATTTTGGAGCCAAATTCTGGTTCTCTGCACGTATTCGCAGTTTTAAATTACGACTTTTTATACCCAACATATGCCAAGTCCTGAAAGCGGCAATTAGTCACATTTTGCACAAACTCCCCTGCAGTTTTCGAAATATCCCAAATATCCCAATTTCGAGGCCTGAGCCATATTTTGGAGCCAAATTCTGGATCTGTGCACGTATTCGCAGTTTGAAATTCCGACTTTTTTTATACCCAACATATGCCAAGTACTGAAAGCGGCAGTGAGTCACATTTTGACCAAATTCCCCTCCAGTTTTTAAAATAAAGCAAATATCCCAATTTCGAGGCCTGAGCCATATTTTGGAGCCCAATTCTGGCTTTCTGCACGTATTCGCAGTTCGAAATTACGTCTTTTTATACCCAACATATGCCAAGTACTGAAAGCGGCGTTTGGTCACATTTGTCCCAAACATCCCTGCAGTTTTCAAAATATCCACAATATCCCAATTTCGAGGCCTGAGCCATATTTTGGAGCCAAATTCTGGCTTTCTGCATGTATTCACAGTTCGAAATTACGTCTTTTTATACCCAACATATGCCAAGTACTGAAAGCGGCGTTTGGTCACATTTGTCCCAAACCTCCCCGCAATTTTCAAAATATCCCAAAAATCCCAATTTCGAGGCCTGAGCCATATTTTGGAGCCAAATTCTGGCTCTCTGCATGTATTCACAGTTTGATATTACGACTTTTTATACCCAACATATGCCAAGTACTGAAAGCAGCAGTGAGTCACATTTTGCACAAACTCCCCTGCAGTTTTCAAAATATCCCAAACATCCCAATTTCGAGGCCTGAGCAATATTTTGGAGTTAAATTCTGGCTCTCTGCTCGTATTCGCAGTTTGAAATTATGACTTTTTTATACCCAACATATGCGAAGGACTGAAAGCGGCGTTTGGTCACATTTGTCCCAAACCTCCCTGCAGTTTTCAAAATATCCGAAATATCCCAATATCGAGGCCTGACCCATATTTTGGAGCCAAATTATGGCTCTTTGCACGTATTCACAGTTTGAAATTACGACTTTTTATACCCAACATATGCCAAGTCCAGAAAGAGGCAGTGAGTCACATTTTGCACAAACTCCCCTGCAGTTTTCAAAATATCCCAAATATCCCAATTTCGAGGCCTGAGCCATATTATGGAGACAAATTCTGGCTCTCTGCACGTATTCGCAGTTTGATATTACAAATTTTTATACCCAACATATTTCAAGTCCTGAAAGCGGCAGTGTGTCACATTTTGCACAAACTCTCCTGCAGTTTTCGAAATATCCCAAATATCACAATTTCGAGGCCTGAGCCATATTTTGGAGCCAAATTCTTGATCTCTGCACGTATTCGCAGTTTGAAATTGCGATTTTTTTATACTCAACATATGCCAAGTACTGAAAGCGGCAGTGAGTCACATTTTGCCCAAACTCCCCTCCAGTTTTCAAAATAACGCAAATATCCCAATATCGAGGCCTGACCCATATTTTGGAGCCAAATTATGGCTCTTTGCACGTATTCACAGTTTGAAATTACGACTTTTTATACCCAACATATGCCAAGTCCAGAAAGAGGCAGTGAGTCACATTTTGCACAAACTCCCCTGCAGTTTTCGAAATATCCCAAATATCCCAATTTCGAGGCCTGAGCCATATTATGGAGACAAATTCTGGCTCTCTGCACGTATTCGCTGTTTTGAAATTACGACTTTTTATACCCAACATATGCCAAGTACTGAAACCGGCGTTTGGTCACATTTGTCCCAAACCTCCCTCCAGTTTTCAAAATATCCCAATCGTCCCAATTTCGAGGCCTAAGCCATTATTTGGAGCCAAACTCTGGCTCTATGCACGTATTCACAGTTAGATATTACGACTTTTTATACCCAACATATGCCAAGTACTGAAAGCGGCAGAGTCACATTTTGCACAAACTCCCTTCCAGTTTTCAAGGTATCACAAATATCCCAATTTTGAGGCCTGAGCCATATTTTGGAGCCAAATTCTGGCTCTCTGCACATATTCGCAGTTCGAAATTACGTCTTTTTATACCAAACATATGCCAAGTACTGAAAGCGGCGTTTGGTCACATTTGTCCCAAACATCCCTGCAGTTTTCAAAATATCCCAAATATCTCAATTTCAAGGCCTGAGCCATATTTTGGAGCCAAATTCTGGCTTACTGCACGTATTCGCAGTTCGAAATTACATCTTTTTATACCCAACATATGCCAAGTACTGAAAGCGGCGTTTGGTCACATTTGTCATAAACATCCCTGCAGTTTTCAAATTATCCCAAATATCCCAATTTCGAGGCCTGAGCCATATTTTGGAGCCAAATTCTGGCTCTCTGCCTGTATTCTCAGTTTGATATTACGACTTTTTATACCCAACATATGCCAAGTACTGAAAGCGGCAGTGAGTCACATTTTGCCCAAACACCCCTCCAGTTTTCAAAATAACACAAATATCCCAATTTCGAGGCTTGAGCCATATTTAGGAGCCAAATTCTGGCTCTCTGCAGGTATTCGCAGTTAGAAATTACATCTTTTTATACCCAACATATGCTAAGTACTGAAAGCGGCGTTTGGTCATATTTGTCCCAAAGTCCCCTGCAGTTTTCAAAATATCCCAAACATCCCAATTTCGAGGCCTGAGCAATATTTTGGAGCCAAATTCTGGATCTCTGCACGTATTCGCAGTTTGAAATTGCGACTTTTTTATACCTAACATATGCCAAGTACTGAAAGCGGTAGTGAGTCACATTTTGCACAAACTCCCCTGCAGTTTTGAAAATATCCCAAACATCCCAATTTCGAGGATTGTGCAATATTTTGGAGCCAAATTCTGGCTCTCTGCACGTATTCGCAGTTTTAAATTACGACTTTTTATTCCCAACATATGCCAAGTCCTGAAAGCGGCAATTAGTCACATTTTGCACAAACTCCCCTGCAGTTTTCAAAATATCCCAAACATCCCAATTTCGAGGCCTGAGCCATATTTTGGAGCCAAATTCTGGCTCTCTGCACGTATTCGCAGTTTTAAGTTACGACTTTTTATACCAAACATATGCCAAGTACTGAAAGCGGCTTTTGGTCACATTTGTCCCAAACCTCCCTCCAGTTTTCAAAATATCCTAAACATCCCAATTTCTAAGGCCGAGCAATATTTTGGAGCCAAATTCTGGCTCTATGCACGTATTCGCAGTTTGATATTACGACTTTTTATACCCAACATATGCCAAGTCCTAAAAGCAGCAATGAGTCACATTTTGCACAAACTCCCCTGCAGTTTTCAAAATATCCCAAACATGCCAATTTCGAGGCCTGAGCCATATTTTGGACCCAAATTCTGGCTCTCTGCACGTATTCGCAGTTTGAAATTACGAATTTTTATACCCAACATATGCAAAGTACTGAAAGCGGCGTTAGGTCATATTTGTCCCAAACTCCCCTGCAATTTTCAAAATATCCCAAACTTCCCAATTTCGAGGAATGAGTCATATTTTGGAGCCAAATTCTGGCTCTCTGCACGTATTCACAGTTTGAAATTACGACTTTTTATACCCAACATATGCCAAGTCCTGAAAGAGGCAGTGAGTCACATTTTGCTCAAACTCCCCTGCAGTTTTCAAAATATCCCAAATATCCCAATTTCGAGGCCTGAGCCATATTATGGAGACAAATTCTGGCTCTCTGCACGTATTCGCAGTTTGAAAGTGCGACTTTTTTATACCAACATATGCCAAGTACTGAAAGCTGCGTTTGGTCACATATGTCCAAAACCTCCTTGCAGTTCTCAAAATATCCCAACCATCCCAATTTCGAGGCCTGAGCCATAATTTGGAGCCAAATTCTGGCTCTATGCATGTATTCGCAGTTTGATATTACGAATTTTTATACCCAACATATTCCAAGTCCTGAAAGCGGCAGTGTGTCACATTTTGCACAAACTCTCCTGTAGTTTTCGAAATATCCCAAATATCACAATTTCGAGGCCTGAGCCATATTTTGGAGCCAAATTCTTGCTCTCAGCACGTATTCGCAGTTAGAAATTACATCTTTTTTCACCCAACATATGCCAAGTACTGAAAGCGGCGTTTGGTCACATTTTTCCCAAACATCCCTGCAGTTTTCAAAATATCCCAAATATCCCAATTTCGAAGCCTGAGCCATATTTTGGAGCCAAATTCTGGCTCTCTACACGTATTCGCAGTTCGAAATTGCGTCTTTTTATACCCAACATATGCCAAGTACCGAAAGCGGCGTTTGGTCGCATTTGTCCCAAACCTCCCAGCAGTTTTCAAAATATCCCAAAAATCCCAATTTCGAGGCCTGAGCCATATTTTTGAGCCAAATTCTGGCTCTCTGCATGTATTCACAGTTTGATATTACGACTTTTTATACCCAACATATGCCAAGTACTGAAAGCGGCAGAGTCACATTTTGCACAAACTCCCCTGCAGTTTTCGAAATATCCCAAATATCCCAATTTCGAGGCCTGAGCTATTTTTTGGAGCCAAATTCTGGCTCTATGCACGTATTCGCAGTTTGATATTACAAATTTTTTTAACCAACATATGCCAAGTCCTGAAAGCGGCAGTGAGTCACATATTGCACAAACTCCCCTGCAGTTTTCGAAATATCCCAAATTTCCCAATTTCGAGGCCTGAGCCATATTTTGGAGCCAAATTGTGGCTCTCTGCACGTATTCGCAGTTTGAAAGTGCGACTTTTTTATACCAACATATGCCAAGTACTGAAAGCAGCGTTTGGTCACATTTGTCCCAAACCTCCCTGCAGTTTTCAAAATATCCCAACCATCCCAATTTCGAGGCCTGAGCCATAATTTGGAGCCAAATTCCGGCTCTTTGAAATTTTGGAGTCAAATTCTGGCTCTCTGCACATATTCGCATTTTGATATTACGAATTTTTATACCCACCATATGCCAAGTACTGGACGCAGCAGTGAGTAACATTTTGCACAAACTCCCCTGCAGTTTTCAAAATATCCCAAACATCCCAATTTCGAGGCCTGAGCCATATTTTGGACCCAAATTCTGGCTCTCTGCACGTATTCGCAGTTTGAAATTACGACTTTTTATACCCAACATATGCCAAGTACTGAAAGCGGCGTTTGGTCATATTTGTCCCAAAGTCCCCTGCAGTTTCCAAATATCCCAAACATCCCAATTTCGAGGCCTGAGCCATATTTTAGAGCCAAATTCTGGCTCTCTGCACTTATTCGCAGTATGAAATTACCACCTTTTATACCCAACATATGCCAAGTCCTGAAAGCGGCAGTGAGTCACATTTTGCACAAACTCCCCTGCAGTCTTCAAAATATCCCAAATATCCCAATTTCGAGCCTGAGCCATATTTTGGAGCCAAATTCTGGCTCTCTGCACGTATTCGCAGTTTTAAATTACGACTTTTTATACCCAACATATGCCAAGTCCTGAAAGCGGCAATTAGTCACATTTTGCACAAACTCCCCAGCAGTTTTCGAAATATCCCAAATATCCCAATTTCGAGGCCTGAGCCATATTTTGGAGCCAAATTCTGGATCTGTGCACGTATTCGCAGTTTGAAATTCCGACTTTTTTTATACCCAACATATGCCAAGTACTGAAAGCGGCAGTGAGTCACATTTTGACCAAACTCCCCTCCAGTTTTTAAAATAAAGCAAATATCCCAATTTCGAGGCCTGAGCCATATTTTGGAGCCCAATTCTGGCTTTCTGCACGTATTCGCAGTTAGAAATTACATCTTTTTTATACCCAACATATGCCAAGTACTGAAAGCGGCGTTTGGTCACATTTGTCCCAAACATCCCTGCAGTTTTCAAAATATCCCAAATATCCCAATTTCGAGGCCTGAGCCATATTTTGGAGCCAAATTCTGGCTCTCTGCATGTATTCACAGTTCGAAATTACGTCTTTTTATACCCAACATATGCCAAGTACTGAAAGCGGCGTTTGGTCACATTTGTCCCAAACCTCCCCGCAATTTTCAAAATATCCCAAAAATCCCAATTTCGAGGCCTGAGCCATATTTTGGAGCCAAATTCTGGCTCTCTGCATGTATTCACAGTTTGATATTACGACTTTTTATACCCAACATATGCCAAGTACTGAAAGCAGCAGTGAGTCACATTTTGCACAAACTCCCCTGCAGTTTTCAAAATATCCCAAACATCCCAATTTCGAGGCCTGAGCAATATTTTGGAGTTAAATTCTGGCTCTCTGCTCGTATTCGCAGTTTGAAATTATGACTTTTTTATACCCAACATATGCGAAGGACTGAAAGCGGCGTTTGGTCACATTTGTCCCAAACCTCCCTGCAGTTTTCAAAATATCCGAAATATCCCAATATCGAGGCCTGACCCATATTTTGGAGCCAAATTATGGCTCTTTGCACGTATTCACAGTTTGAAATTACGACTTTTTATACCCAACATATGCCAAGTCCAGAAAGAGGCAGAGAGTCACATTTTGCACAAACTCCCCTGCAGTTTTCAAAATATCCCAAATATCCCAATTTCGAGGCCTGAGCCATATTATGGAGACAAATTCTGGCTCTCTGCACGTATTCGCAGTTTGATATTACGAATTTTTATACCCAACATATTTCAAGTCCTGAAAGCGGCAGTGTGTCACATTTTGCACAAACTCTCCTGCAGTTTTCGAAATATCCCAAGTATCACAATTTCGAGGCCTGAGCCATATTTTGGAGCCAAATTCTTGATCTCTGCACGTATTCGCAGTTTGAAATTGCGACTTTTTTATACTCAACATATGCCAAGTACTGAAAGCGGCAGTGAGTCACATTTTGCCCAAACTCCCCTCCAGTTTTCAAAATAACGCAAATATCCCAATTTCGAGGCCTGAGCCATATTTTGGAGCCAAATTCTTGCTCTCTGCACGTATTCGCAGTTGGAAATTACATCTTTTTTTACCCAACATATGCCAAGTACTGAAAGCGGCGTTTGGTCACATTTTTCCCAAACATGCCTGCAGTTTTCAAAATATCCCAAATATCCCAATTTCGAAGCCTGAGCCATATTTTGGAGCCAAATTCTGGCTCTCTACACGTATTCGCTGTTCGAAATTACGTCTTTTTATACCCAACATAAGCCATGTACTGAAAGCGGCATTTGGTCACATTTGTCCCAAACTCCCCTGCAGTTTTCAAAATATCCCAAAAATCCCAATTTCGAGGCCTGAGCCATATTTTGGAGCCATATTCTGGCTCTCTGCATGTATTCACAGTTAGATATTACGACTTTTTATACCCAACATATGCCAAGTACTGAAAGCGGCAGAGTCACATTTTGCACAAACTCCCCTGCAGTTTTCGAAATATCCCAAATATCCCAATTTCGAGGCCTGAGCTATTTTTTGGAGCCAAATTCTGACTCTCTGCACGTATTCGCAGTTTTGAAATTACGACTTTTTATACCCAACATATGCCAAGTACTGAAACCGGCGTTTGGTCACATTTGTCCCAAACCTCCCTCCAGTTTTCAAAATATCCCAATCGTCCCAATTTCGAGGCCTAAGCCTTTATTTGGAGCCAAACTCTGGCTCTATGCACGTATTCACAGTTAGATATTACGACTTTTTATACCCAACATATGCCAAGTACTGAAAGCGGCAGAGTCTCATTTTGCACAAACTCCCTTCCAGTTTTCAAGGTATCACAAATATCCCAATTTTGAGGCCTGAGCCATATTTTGGAGCCAAATTCTGGCTCTCTGCACATATTCGCAGTTCGAAATTACGTCTTTTTATACCAAACATATGCCAAGTACTGAAAGCGGCGTTTGGTCACATTTGTCCCAAACATCCCTGCAGTTTTCAAAATATCCCAAATATCTCAATTTCAAGGCCTGAGCCATATTTTGGAGCCAAATTCTGGCTTACTGCACGTATTCGCAGTTCGAAATTACGTCTTTTTATACCCAACATATGCCAAGTACTGAAAGCGGCGTTTGGTCACATTTGTCATAAAAATCCCTGCAGTTTTCAAATTATCCCAAATATCCCAATTTCGAGGCCTGAGCCATATTTTGGAGCCAAATTCTGGCTCTCTGCCTGTATTCTCAGTTTGATATTACGACTTTTTATACCCAACATATGCCAAGTACTGAAAGCGGCAGTGAGTCACATTTTGCCCAAACACCCCTCCAGTTTTCAAAATAACACAAATATCCCAATTTCGAGGCTTGAGCCATATTTAGGAGCCAAATTCTGGCTCTCTGCAGGTATTCGCAGTTAGAAATTACATCTTTTTATACCCAACATATGCTAAGTACTGAAAGCGGCGTTTGGTCATATTTGTCCCAAAGTCCCCTGCAGTTTTCGAAATATCCCAAACATCCCAATTTCGAGGCCTGAGCAATATTTTGGAGCCAAATTCTGGATCTCTGCACGTATTCGCAGTTTGAAATTGCGACTTTTTTATACCCAACATATGCCAAGTACTGAAAGCGGCGTTTGGTCACATTTGTCCCAAAACTTCCTGCAGTTTTAAAAATATCCCAAACATCCCAGTATCGAGGCCTGAGCCATATTTTGGAGCCAAATTCTGGCATTCTTCACGTATTCGCAGTTTGATATTACGAATTTTATACCCATCATATACCAAGTACTGAAAGCGGCAGTGAGTCACATTTTGCACAAACTCCCTTCCAGTTTTCAAAGTATCACAAATATCCCAATTTCGAGGCCTGAGCCATATTTTGGAGCCAAATTCTGCCTCTCTGCACATATTCGCAGTTTGAAATTGCGACTTTTTTATACCCAACATATGTCAAGCACTGAATGCGGCGTTTGGTCATATTTGTCCCAAACTCCCCTGCACTTTTCAAAATATCCCAAACTTCCCAATTTCGAGGCCTGAGTCATATTTTGGAGCCAAATTCTGGCTCTCTGCACGTATTCGCAGTTTGATATTACGCCTTTTTATACCAAACATATGCCAAGTCCTGAAATCGGCAGTGAGTCACATTTAGCACAAACTCCCCTGCAGTTTTCGAAATATCCCAAATATCCCAATTTCGAGGCCTGAGCCATATTTTGGAGCCAAATTCTAGATCTCTGCACGTATTCGCAGTTTGAAATTGCGACTTTTTTTATACCCAGCATATGCCAAGTACTGAAAGCCGCGTTTGGTCAAATTTGTCCCAAACTTCCCTGCAGTTTTCAAAATATCTCAAACATCCCAATTTCGAGGCCTGAGCCATATTTTGGAGCCAAATTCTGGATCTCTGCACGTATTCGCAGTTTGAAATTGCGACTTTTTTATACCCAACATATGCCAAGTACTGAAAGCGGCAGTGAGTCACATTTTGCCCAAACTCCCCTCCAGTTTTCAAAATAACGCAAATATCCCAATTTCGAGGCCTGAGCCATATTTTGGAGCCAATTTCTGGCTCTCTGCATGTATTCGCAGTTTGATATTACAACTTTTTATACCCAACATATGCCAAGTACTGAAAGCGGCGTTTGGTCACATTTGTCAAAACATCCTTGCAGTTTTCAAAATATCCCAATTTCGAGGCCTGAGCCATATTTTGTAGCCAAATTCTGGCTATCTGCACGTATTCGCAGTTCGAAATTATGTCTTTTTATACCCAACATATGGCAAGTACTGAAAGCGGCGTTTGGTCACATTTGTCCCAAACCCCCCCGCAGTTTCAAAATATCCCAAATATCCCAATTTCGAGGCCTGAGCCATATTTTGGAGCCAAATTCTGGCTCTCTGCATGTATTCGCAGTTTGATTTTAAAACTTTTTATACCCAACATATGCCAAGTACTGAAAGCGGCAGTGAGTCGCATTTTGCACACACTCCCCTGCAGTTTTCAAAATATCCTAAACATCCCAATTTCGAGGCCTGAGCCATATTTTGGAGCCAAATTCTGGCTATCTGCACGTATTCGCAGTTCGAAATTATGTCTTTTTATACCCAACATATGGCAAGTACTGAAAGCGGCGTTTGGTCACATTTGTCCCAAACCCCCCCGCAGTTTCAAAATATCCCAAATATCCCAATTTCGAGGCCTGAGCAATATTTTGGAGCCAAATTCTGGCACTCTGCACGTATTCGCAGATAGAAATTACGTCTTTTTATACCCAACATATGCCGAGTACTGAAAGCTGCGTTTGGTCACATTTGTCCCAAACATCCCTGCAGTTTTCAAAATATCCCAAATATCTCAATTTCGAGGCCTGAGTCATATTTGGGAACCAAATTCTGGCTCTCTGCACGTATTCGCAGTTCGAAATTACGTCTTTTTATACCCAACATGTGCCAAGTACTGAAAGCGGCGTTTGGTCACATTTGTCCCAAACATCCCTGCAGTTTTCAAAATATCCGAAATATCCCAATATCGAGGCTTGACCCATATTTTAGAGCCAAATTCTGGCTTTTTGCACGTATTCGCAGTTTAATATTACGACTTTTTATACCCAACATATGCCAAGTACTGAAAGCGGCAGTGAGTCACATTTTGCACAGACTCCCCTGCAGTTTTCAAAATATCCCAAACATCCCAATTTCGAGGCCTGAGCCATATTTTGGAGCCAAATTATGGCTCTATGCACGTATTAGCACTTTGATATTACGCCTTTTTATACCCAACATATGCCAAGTCCTGAAAGCGGCAGTGAGTCACATTTAGCACAAACTCCCCTGCAGTTTTCGAAATATCCCAAATATCCCAATTTCGAGGCCTGAGCCATATTTTGGAGCCAAATTCTTGCTCTATGCACGTATTTGCAGTTTGATATTACGACTTTTTATACCCAACATATGCCAAGTCCTGAAAGCGGCAGTGAGTCGCATTTTGCACAAACTCCCCTGCAGTTTTCGATATATCCCAAATATCCCAATTTCGAGGCCTGAGCCATATTTTTGAGCCAAATTCTGGCTCTCTGCACGTATTCGCAGTTTGATATTACGACTTTTTATACCCACCATATGCCAAGTACTGGACGGAGCAGTGAGTCACAATTTGCACAAACTCCCCTGCAGTTTTCAAAATATCCCAAACATCCCAATTTCGAGCCCTGAGCCATATTTTGGACCCAAATTCTGGCTCTCTGCACGTATTCGCAGTTTGAAATTACGACTTTTTTATACACAACATATGCGAAGTACTGAAAGCGGCGTTTGGTCATACTTGTCCCAAACCTTCTTGCAGTTTTAAAAATATCCCAAACATCCCAATATCGAGGCCTGAGCCATATTTTGGAGCCAAATTCTGGCTCTCTTCACGTATTCGCAGTTTGATATTACGAATTTTATACCCAACATATGCCAAGTACTGAAAGCGGCAGTGAGTCACATTTTGCACAAACTCCCTTCCAGTTTTCAAAGTATCACAAATATCCCAATTTCGAGGCCTGAGCCATATTTTGGAGCCAAATTCTGGCTTCACATATTCGCAGTTTGAAATTGCGACTTTTTTATACCCAACATATATCAAGCACTGAAAGCGGCGTTTGGTCATATTTGTCCCAAACTCCCCTGCAGTTTTCAAAATATCCTAAACTTCCCAATTTCGAGGCCTGAGTCGTATTTTGGAGCCAAATTCTGGCTCTCTGCACGTATTCGCAGTTTGATATTACGCCTTTTTATACCCAACATATGCCAAGTCCTGAAATCGGCAGTGAGTCACATTTAGCACAAACTCCCCTGCAGTTTTCAAAATATCCCAAATATCCCAATTTCGAGGCCTGAGCCATATTTTGGAGCCAAATTCTGGATCTCTGCATGTATTCGCAGTTTGATATTACAACTTTTTATACCCAACATATGCCAAGTACTGAAAGCAGCGTTTGGTCACATTTGTCCCAAACATCCTTGCAGTTTTCAAAATATCCCAAATATCCCAATTTCGAGGCCTGAGCCATATTTTGGAGCCAAATTCTGGCTATCTGCACGTATTCGCTGTTCGAAATTATGTCTTTTTATACCCAACATATGGCAAGTACTGAAAGCGGCGTTTGGTCACATTTGTCCCAAACCCCCCCGCAGTTTCAAAATATCCCAAATATCCCAATTTCGAGGCCTGAGCCATATTTTGGAACCAAATTCTGGCTCTCTGCATGTATTCGCAGTTTGATAATAAAACTTTTTATACCCAACATATGCCAATTACTGAAAGCGGCAGTGAGTCGCATTTTGAACACACTCCCCTGCAGTTTTCAAAATATCCTAAACATCCCAATTTCGAGGCCTGAGCAATATTTTGGAGCCAAATTCTGGGTCTCTGCACGTATTCGCAGTTTGAAATTACGACTTTTTTATACCAAACATTTGCGAAGGACTGAAAGCGGCAGTGAGTCACATTTTGCACAAACTCTCCTGTAGTTTTCAAAATATCCCAAATATCCCAATTTCGAGGTCTGAGCCATATTTTGTAGCCAAATTCTGGCTCTCTGCACGTATTCGCAGTTAGAAATTACGTCTTTTTATACCCAACATATGGCAAGTACTGAAAGCAGCGTTTGATCACATTTGTCCCAAACCCCCCCGCAGTTTCAAAATATTCCAAATATCCCAATTTCGAGGCCTGAGCAATATTTTGGAGCCAAATTCTGGCACTCTGCACGTATTCGCAGTTTGAAATTACGACTTTTTTATACCCAACATTTGCGAAGGACTGAAAGCGGCAGGTAGTCACATTTTGCACAAACTCCCCTGCAGTTTCAAAATATCCAAAACATCCCAATTTCGAGGTCTGAGCCATATTTTGTAGCCAAATTCTGGCTCTCTGCACGTATTCGCAGTTAGAAATTACGTCTTTTTATACCCAACATATGCTGAGTACTGAAAGCTGCGTTTGGTCACATTTGTCCCAAACATCCCTGCAGTTTTCAAAATATCCCAAATATCTCAATTTCGAGGCCTGAGTCATACTTGGGAACCAAATTCTGGCTCTCTGCACGTATTCACAGTTCGAAATTACGTCTTTTTATACCCAACATATGCCAAGTACTGAAAGCGGCGTTTGGTCACATTTGTCCCAAACATCCCTGCAGTTTTCAAAATATCCGAAATATCCCAATATCGAGGCCTGACCCATATTTTGGAGCCGAATTCTGGCTTTTTGCACGTATTCGCAGTTTAATATTATGACTTTTTATACCCAACATATGCCAAGTACTGAAAGCGGCAGTGAGTCACATTTTGCACAGACTCCCCTGCAGTTTTCAAAATATCCCAAACATCCCAATTTCGAGGCCTGAGCCATATTTTGGAGCCAAATTCTGGCTCTATGCACGTATTCGAACTTTGATATTACGCCTTTTTATACCCATCATATGCCAAGTACTGAAAGCGGCATTTGGTCACATTTGTCCCAAACCCCCCTCCCCCGCAGTTTCAAAATATCCCAAACATCCCAATTTCGAGGCCTGAGTCATATTTTGTAGCCAAATTCTGGCTCTCTGCACGTATTCGCAGTTTGATATTACGACTTTTTATAACCAACATATGCCAAGTCCGGAAAGCGGCAGTGAGTCACATTTTGCACAAACTCCCCTGCAGTTTTCGAAATATCCCAAATATCCCAATTTCGAGGCCTGAGCCATATTTTGGAGCCAAATTCTGGATCTCTGCACGTATTCGCAGTTTGAAATTGCGATTTTTTTTATACCCAACATATGCCAAGTACTGAAAGCAGCGTTTGGTCAAATTTGTCCCAAACCTCCCTGCAGTTTTCAAAATATCTCAAACATCACAATTTCGAAGCCTGAGCCATAATATGGAGCCAAATTCTGGCTCTCTGCATGTATTCGCAGTTTGATATTACAACTTTTTATACCCAACATATGCCAAGTACTGAAAGCGGCAGTGAGTCGCATTTTGCACAAACTCCACTGCAGTTTTCAAAATATCCTAAACATCCCAATTTCGAGGCCTGAGCAATATTTTGGAGATAAATTCTGGCTCTCTGCACGTATTCGCAGTTTGAAATTGCGACTGAATTGTTTGTGCAAAATGTGACTCACTGCCGCTTTCAGTACTTGGCATATGTTGGGTATAAAATTCGTAATATCAAACTGCGAATACGTGTGTGAGAGTTTGTAGTTTTTAACTTGTGAGAAGTTTTGGAATAAATTAAAATTGGTATAAGGAATTTTAGCTCGGAAAATTTCTAAGAACTTTCTTTATTCTTTAACCTTTATTCCTGTCGTGATATTCAACTAGATCGCCTGAGGAAGGACTTGCTTAGCTAACACACCAGTGTAGTAACCAGCTCATTCCTCACTTTGGGACCATGTATGAACAATTGACTAGGCGCGAGCAAACGCCGAGACCCCAATGAAAATTGAAATCCCCCCCACTTAGGCCGCCGACCTTCGCCAATCGCCGAAGCGAATCTAACGAGTAGGTCACGGGCTCTCACAACAATAATTTATTGTTGTGTGGTGCCGTATATTTGATCCAAAGCTCAGAAAATTAGTCTCAATGTTAGTCGAGTGTGAAGAACATTTGCATAACAATAATAATGTGTGGGGGTGTAACGAAAAGACAGTGTTAACCATAACAACTTAATTTATTCAATAAAGTACTAACTACTACAACAAAACAAAAAGAAATGTCAATGACGTTACTCGAAATCCTTCCTGTGACACTATCAATGACAGCTAGACACCAGCCCCTCGGACTGCATAATGAACTAACTCGAACATAAGCGTGACCACAGAGGAATCAACAAGCAAGCAAGAACTAACAGATCTATAATCACAATTACAACAAATGACACAGTAGGTTCTGAAACACGTCTCCAGTAACCTCCTAACTGTTCTACGCCTCAGTGCAGTCTACACCTGCAACAGCGGTTGCAATGCAATCAAATCAGTAGTCTTTCAATGACAACAATAACTAATGGGTTCACTGGCAACTCCAGCACCCTTCCTCAAATTAATCCTTACGTTAACACTCCGTCCCACGGACGATCAACAATCAATAACAATTGATTTACGTTAATAACACAATAACATTTACGTTAAATTAACAAGGTAACATTTACGTTAAATTAACAACTCTTACAACTGTCACTAGTAACGCGGAAATCAAACAACACTCTACCCGTCGAGCATTCAGTGAGAAAATCCCATTAATCCCTGTACTTCCAGACAGCTGATTAATCTCTTTACTAGTTACGTTAATTTACGTTACTCGGTTACTAATCACTCAGCGATGGTAAACTCTGATTTGCAATGTCCAAAGTGCTAAGAGAACGGTAATCACTCGTGATTACCTTTAGAGTAATTAATTACTATCCTCAAGATCAATAATTAAACAATTAAAATACGCAACCTTTCACACTGGCTCAGCAATTTACATTAAGGTACGAATTCCGTCTGAGCCTTCCATACTCAGACCAATTCAGGCGACTAATAACAGTAATTAGCCCCACGTTTACGTTATTTTAAAATGACGCTACTCCTCTCTTATTTTAAAATGACGCTACTCCTCTCTTATTTTAAAATGACGCTACTCCTCTCACGAGTCAATCAAGTGCCGGTACTTCCGGGCAGATAACGACGTTACGTTAATGGAACAATGTAGCCTTCGTGTGAGTCGATCAAACAAGGATCGAGATTAATTACTTTGACTTCCTGAAACACGTCAATTACCCGGCCCACTGACCGTTAATTACGACAGACAATACTCTAATTCTTATCTGGCTGATGGCTAGGCTCCTCGAGACTACCGTAGCTGCTTACAGGAAAGTAAATTAACCCAAACGTATTCTACGTTACTCAAATTGTCAAAGAACAAATTCTCTTAAAGCAATGGGCGTTCCCTTGGTTACGTTATATTAATTGCCTCGCAATCACCTCACTGAATACTGGACTTCGATGTCCTACCAGATAACCAGGAGAATATATTTGTATCCAAGTACTCGTCTACAGCCGAGTTCCCCCACGACAATGACAAATCACACTAACAAATCACAGTGATTTACGTTACAATCCGGTTGCAATGACAATACTGCAGAATCTAGCAAAATAACATACAGGACATGAACCCTCTAGAACACTGCCCCACAATGGTTTTACTGAACTGCAATCACATACGGTGATTGCTCAACACTAGCAACAATCACCATCAAATAACAACCCCCTTTGCAATAACACACACGGCAAGTACTCCAATTTCCAAATATTAGGATACTGCACACACTTACTTACTTACTGCTGCAAATGACCCCTAGAACATAGGTCAATATATTGCAATCACCACACAGTAAATAACACAATAACACTGGGCACCGTGACACTACGATTATATATATATATATAATTACCACTGACACATGTAGCCTACAGCTATCAAACGTTTTTGGGAACACTAAGGAGAATCTCACACTCCTTAAATCACATGGTGAGTGATTTATCGGTCACGCATGCCGATAAACACTCGAGAGTTACGTTACTCGACAGAGCGGGGGCGGTCTCTCTAGACGGCCTCGTCACTCACCAAACCTCACCAAAATTACGTTAATTAATACTGCAACCACAATATATATATTTATATAAATCACACTTGTCACGGCCCTGGGAACACTACAAGAAATTTAAACCACACTGTGGCACACTGCACAATAATCATTGCCAGGAATCACTGGCGTTACACATACCTGAGCGCTCAGTGTTGGAATTCCACACCTGCAAGACCACACATGGAAATGATATCACTCCGTCCCACGGACGATCAAAAATGATTACCACAATGAAATAAAAGAATTTATTACATGGACATCCTCTCCGTCCTTGACTAATCTATGTATATTCTGTGTTCCCGTGTGTACCCACACACACACACACACACACTGTACGTCTGTGTACACTTAAGTCCCTCTGGACTGACAAGATGACAACACAGGTGATTAATCTCCTCGCCCACAATTCACTCCACCTGAACAGGTGCTGCGTGACAATGTGACGGAACACTTGACCTCGAATTCAAGCTTTAGAGACCACTAATCACCGAAATACACACATAGGTACTTACTCATTCACACTGCCGGCTTTACACACCATTCCCATACATCAGGCACCCCGCTATAGGTGGCTGGCTCGCTCCGGGTGGCGTAGGCGGCGGTGGTTCCTGACCGTAGTACTTACACGGAAAATTGGCGCACACTCGAACCCCTCCCACTCAACACGGCTGAGTTCGCACCCTCGACTCCCCGGTGAAGTGAAGCGTTCATACCCAGGTGACGCGCACAACGATAGCGTCTCACACCAACCTTGGGAAATTGCCTTAACACTGACACGAATTTCCCCGTTCCCATCGACTGCTACAGAGCACTAGCAAGTCTAATCATCACTGGTATGGGATCTACGAGTCTGTTGCTGCTCGTATGCACATTCCCCCACGATCCCAGATCACTGTACCTCTACCCCCTGCATACAATAATGTCTTAAACCCCTCCAAGCGACGACTTCGGCCGGATTCTGTGACGACCGATGTCGTAGGTGAAGCAGGAAGCATCAGCAGTTGTAGTCCAGCCACCACGACGCCCTATACATCAATTTGGCCGAATTGAGTACAGGAACGTCTTGACAAGGTGGCGGCTGAGTTCAGAATCATGCTCACACCGGCTCTTCCCGCGTCCTTCTCGAAATAACCAATGAGAGGAAGGCATACAGCGGCCTACCCCTCTCATCCAATCAGCGACGGTGTAGCATAGCCCCTAGGGCAGCTCCAAGATGGCCGACCAACATGGCGGCTCAAGATGTTTACTAAGATGGCGGCTGTCTCCATGACAACCACTCAAGTGGCCGGCGAGCGTGGGGCCCCACATGTCTACCCACCCCACGCCTGCGGCCTAGGCGTTCGCGCGCAAAGTTGTCTGGCTCCATGCCATACAATGAGATGATGCTATCAGCTCTAGCACTGTCCACAGACGTGCCACCCCGGCCAGGGTAACATTTATGGACTGCTGATGACTGGGGCTCTCACATGAGCCCAAACACTAGATGTTTCGGTTGCTGGTACAAAACTTAAGTCCGCCCACTTAACAAGTGCACTTAACAAGTGTACTGGCTCCCACAGGCATAAGAGCACTATTGTAAGTGAGCTGGTGAACCACCCCCTCACAACGTGAAGAGAGCCAGAATTTGGCTCCAAAATATGGCTCAGGCCTCGATATTGGTATGTTTGGGATATTTTTAAAACTGCAAGAAGGTTTGGGACAAATATGACCAAACGCCGCTTTCAGTACTTCGCATATGTTGTGTATAAAAAAGTCGTAATTTCAAACTGCGAATACGTGCAGAGAGCCAGAATTTGGGTCCAAAATATGGCTCAGGGCTCGAAATTGGGATGTTTGGGATATTTTGAAAACTGCAGGGGAGTTTGTGCAAATTGTGACTCACTGCTCCGTCCAGTACTTGGCATATGGTGGGTATAAAAAGTCGTAATATCAAACTGCGAATACGTGCAGAGAGCCAGAATTTGGCTCAAAAATATGGCTCAGGCCTCGAAATTGGGATATTTGGGATATATCGAAAACTGCAGGGGAGTTTGTGCAAAATGTGACTCACTGCCGCTTTCAGGACTTGGCATATGTTGGGTATAAAAAGTCGTAATATCAAACTGCAAATACGTGCATAGAGCAAGAATTTGGCTCCAAAATATGGCTCAGGCCTCGAAATTGGGATATTTGGGATATTTCGAAAACTGCAGGGGAGTTTGTGCTAAATGTGACTCACTGCCGCTTTCAGGACTTGGCATATGTTGGGTATAAAAAGGCGTAATATCAAAGTGCTAATACGTGCATAGAGCCATAATTTGGCTCCAAAATATGGCTCAGGCCTCGAAATTGGGATGTTTGGGATATTTTGAAAACTGCAGGGGAGTCTGTGCAAAATGTGACTCACTGCCGCTTTCAGTACTTGGCATATGTTGGGTATAAAAAGTCGTAATATTAAACTGCGAATACGTGCAAAAAGCCAGAATTTGGCTCTAAAATATGGGTCAAGCCTCGATATTGGGATATTTCGGATATTTTGAAAACTGCAGGGATGTTTGGGACAAATGTGACCAAACGCCGCTTTCAGTACTTGGCATATGTTGGGTATAAAAAGACGTAATTTCGAACTGCGAATACGTGCAGAGAGCCAGAATTTGGTTCCCAAATATGACTTAGGCCTCGAATTTGAGATATTTGGGATATTTTGAAAACTGCAGGGATGTTTGGGACAAATGTGACCAAACGCAGCTTTCAGTACTCGGCATATGTTGGGTATAAAAAGACGTAATTTCTATCTGCGAATACGTGCAGAGTGCCAGAATTTGGCTCCAAAATATTGCTCAGGCCTCGAAATTGGGATGTTTAGGATATTTTGAAAACTGCAGGGGAGTGTGTGCAAAATGCGACTCACTGCCGCTTTCAGTACTTGGCATATGTTGGGTATAAAAAGTTTTAAAATCAAACTGCGAATACATGCAGAGAGCCAGAATTTGGCTCCAAAATATGGCTCAGGCCTCGAAATTGGGATATTTGGGATTTTTGAAACTGTGGGGGGGTTTGGGACAAATGTGACCAAACGCCGCTTTCAGTACTTGCCATATTTTGGGTATAAAAAGACATAATTTCAAACTGCGAATACGTGCAGATAGCCAGAATTTGGCTCCAAAATATGGCTCAGGCCTCGAAATTGGGATATTTGGGATATTTTGAAAACTGCAAGGATGTTTTGACAAATGTGACCAAACGCCGCTTTCAGTACTTGGCATATGTTGGGTATAAAAAGTTGTAATATCAAATTGCGAATACATGCAGAGAGCCAGAAATTGGCTCCAAAATATGGCTCAGGCCTCGAAATTGGGATATTTGCGTTATTTTGAAAACTGGAGGGGAGTTTGGGCAAAATGTGACTCACTGCCGCTTTCAGTACTTGGCATATGTTGGGTATAAAAAAGTCGCAATTTCAAACTGCGAATACGTGCAGAGATCCAGAATTTGGCTCCATATTATGGCTCAGGCTTCGAAATTGGGATGTTTGAGATATTTTGAAAACTGCAGGGAGGTTTGGGACAAATTTGACCAAACGCGGCTTTCAGTACTTGGCATATGCTGGGTATAAAAAAAGTCGCAATTTCAAACTGCGAATACGTGCAGAGATCCAGAATTTGGCTCCAAAATATGGCTCAGGCCTCGAAATTGGGATATTTGGGATATTTCGAAAACTGCAGGGGAGTTTGTGCTAAATGTGACTCACTGCCGATTTCAGGACTTGGCATATGTTGGGTATAAAAAAGTCGCAATTTCAAACTGCGAATATGTGCAGAGGCAGAATTTGGCTCCAAAATATGGCTCAGGCCTCGAAATTGGGATATTTGTGATACTTTGAAAACTGGAAGGGAGTTTGTGCAAAATGTGACTCACTGCCGCTTTCAGTACTTGGTATATGATGGGTATAAAATTCGTAATATCAAACTGCGAATACGTGAAGAATGCCAGAATTTGGCTCCAAAATATGGCTCAGGCCTCGATACTGGGATGTTTGGGATATTTTTAAAACTGCAGGAAGTTTTGGGACAAATGTGACCAAACGCCGCTTTCAGTACTTCGCATATGTTGTGTATAAAAAAGTCGTAATTTCAAACTGCGAATACGTGCAGAGAGCCAGAATTTGGGTCCAAAATATGGCTCAGGCCTCGAAATTGGGATGTTTGGGATATTTTGAAAACTGCAGGGGAGTTTGTGCAAAATGTTACTCACTGCTGCGTCCAGTACTTGGCATATGGTGGGTATAAAAATTCGTAATATCAAAATGCGAATATGTGCAGAGAGCCAGAATTTGACTCCAAAATTTCAAAGAGCCGGAATTTGGCTCCAAATTATGGCTCAGGCCTCGAAATTGGGATGGTTGGGATATTTTGAAAACTGCAGGGAGGTTTGGGACAAATGTGACCAAACGCTGCTTTCAGTACTTGGCATATGTTGGTATAAAAAAGTCGCACTTTCAAACTGCAAATACGTGCAGAGAGCCACAATTTGGCTCCAAAATATGGCTCAGGCCTCGAAATTGGGAAATTTGGGATATTTCGAAAAGTGCAGGGGAGTTTGTGCAATATGTGACTCACTGCCGCTTTCAGGACTTGGCATATGTTGGTTAAAAAAAATTGTAATATCAAACTGCGAATACGTGCATAGAGCCAGAATTTGGCTCCAAAAAATAGCCCAGGCCTCGAAATTGGGATATTTGGGATATTTCGAAAACTGCAGGGGAGTTTGTGCAAAATGTGACTCTGCCGCTTTCAGTACTTGGCATATGTTGGGTATAAAAAGTCGTAATATCAAACTGTGAATACATGCAGAGAGCCAGAATTTGGCTCCAAAATATGGCTCAGGCCTCGAAATTGGGATTTTTGGGATATTTTGAAAACTGCTGGGAGGTTTGGGACAAATGTGACCAAACGCCGCTTTCAGTACTTGGCATATGTTGGGTATAAAAAGACGTAATTTCGAACTGCGAATACGTGTAGAGAGCCAGAATTTGGCTCCAAAATATGGCTCAGCCTTCGAAATTGGGATATTTGGGATATTTTGAAAACTGCAGGGATGTTTGGGAAAAATGTGACCAAACGCCGCTTTCAGTACTTGGCATATGTTGGCTGAAAAAAGATGTAATTTCTAACTGCGAAAACGTGCTGAGAGCAAGAATTTGGCTCCAAAATATGGCTCAGGCCTCGAAATTGTGATATTTGGGATATTTCGAAAACTACAGGAGAGTTTGTGCAAAATGTGAAACACTGCCGCTTTCAGGACTTGGAATATGTTGGGTATAAAAATTCGTAATATCAAACTGCGAATACATGCATAGAGCAAGAATTTGGCTCCAAATTATGGCTCAGGCCTCGAAATTGGGATGGTTGGGATATTTTGAGAACTGCAAGGAGGTTTTGGACATATGTGACCAAACGCAGCTTTCAGTACTTGGCATATGTTGGTATAAAAAAGTCGCACTTTCAAACTGCGAATACGTGCAGAGAGCCAGAATTTGTCTCCATAATATGGCTCAGGCCTCGAAATTGGGATATTTGGGATATTTTGAAAACTGCAGGGGAGTTTGAGCAAAATGTGACTCACTGCCTCTTTCAGGACTTGGCATATGTTGGGTAGAAAAAGTCGTAATTTCAAACTGTGAATACGTGCAGAGAGCCAGAATTTGGCTCCAAAATATGACTCATTCCTCGAAATTGGGAAGTTTGGGATATTTTGAAAATTGCAGGGGAGTTTGGGACAAATATGACCTAACGCCGCTTTCAGTACTTTGCATATGTTGGGTATAAAAATTCGTAATTTCAAACTGCGAATACGTGCAGAGAGCCAGAATTTGGGTCCAAAATATGGCTCAGGCCTCGAAATTGGCATGTTTGGGATATTTTGAAAACTGCAGGGGAGTTTGTGCAAAATGTGACTCATTGCTGCTTTTAGGACTTGGCATATGTTGGGTATAAAAAGTCGTAATATCAAACTGCGAATACGTGCATAGAGCCAGAATTTGGCTCCAAAATATTGCTCGGCCTTAGAAATTGGGATGTTTAGGATATTTTGAAAACTGGAGGGAGGTTTGGGACAAATGTGACCAAAAGCCGCTTTCAGTACTTGGCATATGTTTGGTATAAAAAGTCGTAACTTAAAACTGCGAATACGTGCAGAGAGCCAGAATTTAGCTCCAAAATATGGCTCAGGCCTCGAAATTGGGATGTTTGGGATATTTTGAAAACTGCAGGGGAGTTTGTGCAAAATATGACTAATTGCCACTTTCAGGACTTGGCATATGTTGGGAATAAAAAGTCGTAATTTAAAACTGCGAATACGTGCAGAGAGCCAGAATTTGGCTCCAAAATATTGCACAATCCTCGAAATTGGGATGTTTGGGATATTTTCAAAACTGCAGGGGAGTTTGTGCAAAATGTGACTCACTACCGCTTTCAGTACTTGGCATATGTTAGGTATAAAAAAGTCTCAATTTCAAACTGCGAATACGTGCAGAGATCCAGAATTTGGCTCCAAAATATTGCTCAGGCCTCGAAATTGGGATGTTTGGGATATTTTGAAAACTGCAGGGGACTTTGGGACAAATATGACCAAACGCCGCTTTCAGTACTTGGCATATGTTGGGTATAAAAAGACGTAATTTCGAACTGCGAATACGTGCAGAGAGCCAGAATTTGGTTCCCAAATATGACTTAGGCCTCGAATTTGAGATATTTGGGATATTTTGAAAACTGCAGGGATGTTTGGGACAAATGTGACCAAACGCAGCTTTCAGTACTCGGCATATGTTGGGTATAAAAAGACGTAATTTCTATCTGCGAATACGTGCAGAGTGCCAGAATTTGGCTCCAAAATATTGCTCAGGCCTCGAAATTGGGATGTTTAGGATATTTTGAAAACTGCAGGGGAGTGTGTGCAAAATGCGACTCACTGCCGCTTTCAGTACTTGGCATATGTTGGGTATAAAAAGTTTTAAAATCAAACTGCGAATACATGCAGAGAGCCAGAATTTGGCTCCAAAATATGGCTCAGGCCTCGAAATTGGGATATTTGGGATTTTTGAAACTGCGGGGGGGTTTGGGACAAATGTGACCAAACGCCGCTTTCAGTACTTGCCATATGTTGGGTATAAAAAGACATAATTTCAAACTGCGAATACGTGCAGATAGCCAGAATTTGGCTCCAAAATATGGCTCAGGCCTCGAAATTGGGATATTTGGGATATTTTGAAAACTGCAAGGATGTTTTGACAAATGTGACCAAACGCCGCTTTCAGTACTTGGCATATGTTGGGTATAAAAAGTTGTAATATCAAACTGCGAATACATGCAGAGAGCCAGAAATTGGCTCCAAAATATGGCTCAGGCCTCGAAATTGGGATATTTGCGTTATTTTGAAAACTGGAGGGGAGTTTGGGCAAAATGTGACTCACTGCCGCTTTCAGTACTTGGCATATGTTGGGTATAAAAAAGTCGCAATTTCAAACTGCGAATACGTGCAGAGATCCAGAATTTGGCTCCATATTATGGCTCAGGCTTCGAAATTGGGATGTTTGAGATATTTTGAAAACTGCAGGGAGGTTTGGGACAAATTTGACCAAACGCGGCTTTCAGTACTTGGCATATGCTGGGTATAAAAAAAGTCGCAATTTCAAACTGCGAATACGTGCAGAGATCCAGAATTTGGCTCCAAAATATGGCTCAGGCCTCGAAATTGGGATATTTGGGATATTTCGAAAACTGCAGGGGAGTTTGTGCTAAATGTGACTCACTGCCGATTTCAGGACTTGGCATATGTTGGGTATAAAAAAGTCGCAATTTCAAACTGCGAATATGTGCAGAGGCAGAATTTGGCTCCAAAATATGGCTCAGGCCTCGAAATTGGGATATTTGTGATACTTTGAAAACTGGAAGGGAGTTTGTGCAAAATGTGACTCACTGCCGCTTTCAGTACTTGGTATATGATGGGTATAAAATTCGTAATATCAAACTGCGAATACGTGAAGAATGCCAGAATTTGGCTCCAAAATATGGCTCAGGCCTCGATACTGGGATGTTTGGGATATTTTTAAAACTGCAGGAAGTTTTGGGACAAATGTGACCAAACGCCGCTTTCAGTACTTCGCATATGTTGTGTATAAAAAAGTCGTAATTTCAAACTGCGAATACGTGCAGAGAGCCAGAATTTGGGTCCAAAATATGGCTCAGGCCTCGAAATTGGGATGTTTGGGATATTTTGAAAACTGCAGGGGAGTTTGTGCAAAATGTTACTCACTGCTGCGTCCAGTACTTGGCATATGGTGGGTATAAAAATTCGTAATATCAAAATGCGAATATGTGCAGAGAGCCAGAATTTGACTCCAAAATTTCAAAGAGCCGGAATTTGGCTCCAAATTATGGCTCAGGCCTCGAAATTGGGATGGTTGGGATATTTTGAAAACTGCAGGGAGGTTTGGGACAAATGTGACCAAACGCTGCTTTCAGTACTTGGCATATGTTGGTATAAAAAAGTCGCACTTTCAAACTGCAAATACGTGCAGAGAGCCACAATTTGGCTCCAAAATATGGCTCAGGCCTCGAAATTGGGAAATTTGGGATATTTCGAAAACTGCAGGGGAGTTTGTGCAATATGTGACTCACTGCCGCTTTCAGGACTTGGCATATGTTGGTTAAAAAAAATTGTAATATCAAACTGCGAATACGTGCATAGAGCCAGAATTTGGCTCCAAAAAATAGCCCAGGCCTCGAAATTGGGATATTTGGGATATTTCGAAAACTGCAGGGGAGTTTGTGCAAAATGTGACTCTGCCGCTTTCAGTACTTGGCATATGTTGGGTATAAAAAGTCGTAATATCAAACTGTGAATACATGCAGAGAGCCAGAATTTGGCTCCAAAATATGGCTCAGGCCTCGAAATTGGGATTTTTGGGATATTTTGAAAACTGCTGGGAGGTTTGGGACAAATGTGACCAAACGCCGCTTTCAGTACTTGGCATATGTTGGGTATAAAAAGACGTAATTTCGAACTGCGAATACGTGTAGAGAGCCAGAATTTGGCTCCAAAATATGGCTCAGCCTTCGAAATTGGGATATTTGGGATATTTTGAAAACTGCAGGGATGTTTGGGAAAAATGTGACCAAACGCCGCTTTCAGTACTTGGCATATGTTGGCTGAAAAAAGATGTAATTTCTAACTGCGAAAACGTGCTGAGAGCAAGAATTTGGCTCCAAAATATGGCTCAGGCCTCGAAATTGTGATATTTGGGATATTTCGAAAACTACAGGAGAGTTTGTGCAAAATGTGAAACACTGCCGCTTTCAGGACTTGGAATATGTTGGGTATAAAAATTCGTAATATCAAACTGCGAATACATGCATAGAGCAAGAATTTGGCTCCAAATTATGGCTCAGGCCTCGAAATTGGGATGGTTGGGATATTTTGAGAACTGCAAGGAGGTTTTGGACATATGTGACCAAACGCAGCTTTCAGTACTTGGCATATGTTGGTATAAAAAAGTCGCACTTTCAAACTGCGAATACGTGCAGAGAGCCAGAATTTGTCTCCATAATATGGCTCAGGCCTCGAAATTGGGATATTTGGGATATTTTGAAAACTGCAGGGGAGTTTGAGCAAAATGTGACTCACTGCCTCTTTCAGGACTTGGCATATGTTGGGTAGAAAAAGTCGTAATTTCAAACTGTGAATACGTGCAGAGAGCCAGAATTTGGCTCCAAAATATGACTCATTCCTCGAAATTGGGAAGTTTGGGATATTTTGAAAATTGCAGGGGAGTTTGGGACAAATATGACCTAACGCCGCTTTCAGTACTTTGCATATGTTGGGTATAAAAATTCGTAATTTCAAACTGCGAATACGTGCAGAGAGCCAGAATTTGGGTCCAAAATATGGCTCAGGCCTCGAAATTGGCATGTTTGGGATATTTTGAAAACTGCAGGGGAGTTTGTGCAAAATGTGACTCATTGCTGCTTTTAGGACTTGGCATATGTTGGGTATAAAAAGTCGTAATATCAAACTGCGAATACGTGCATAGAGCCAGAATTTGGCTCCAAAATATTGCTCGGCCTTAGAAATTGGGATGTTTAGGATATTTTGAAAACTGGAGGGAGGTTTGGGACAAATGTGACCAAAAGCCGCTTTCAGTACTTGGCATATGTTTGGTATAAAAAGTCGTAACTTAAAACTGCGAATACGTGCAGAGAGCCAGAATTTGGCTCCAAAATATGGCTCAGGCCTCGAAATTGGGATGTTTGGGATATTTTGAAAACTGCAGGGGAGTTTGTGCAAAATATGACTAATTGCCACTTTCAGGACTTGGCATATGTTGGGAATAAAAAGTCGTAATTTAAAACTGCGAATACGTGCAGAGAGCCAGAATTTGGCTCCAAAATATTGCACAATCCTCGAAATTGGGATGTTTGGGATATTTTCAAAACTGCAGGGGAGTTTGTGCAAAATGTGACTCACTACCGCTTTCAGTACTTGGCATATGTTAGGTATAAAAAAGTCTCAATTTCAAACTGCGAATACGTGCAGAGATCCAGAATTTGGCTCCAAAATATTGCTCAGGCCTCGAAATTGGGATGTTTGGGATATTTTGAAAACTGCAGGGGACTTTGGGACAAATATGACCAAACGCCGCTTTCAGTACTTAGCATATGTTGGGTATAAAAAGATGTAATTTCTAACTGCGAATACCTGCAGAGAGCCAGAATTTGGCTCCTAAATATGGCTCAAGCCTCGAAATTGGGATATTTGTGTTATTTTGAAAACTGGAGGGGTGTTTGGGCAAAATGTGACTCACTGCCGCTTTCAGTACTTGGCATATGTTGGGTATAAAAAGTCGTAATATCAAACTGAGAATACAGGCAGAGAGCCAGAATTTGGCTCCAAAATATGGCTCAGGCCTCGAAATTGGGATATTTGGGATAATTTGAAAACTGCAGGGATGTTTATGACAAATGTGACCAAACGCCGCTTTCAGTACTTGGCATATGTTGGGTATAAAAAGACGTAATTTCGAACTGCGAATACGTGCAGTAAGCCAGAATTTGGCTCCAAAATATGGCTCAGGCCTTGAAATTGAGATATTTGGGATATTTTGAAAACTGCAGGGATGTTTGGGACAAATGTGACCAAACGCCGCTTTCAGTACTTGGCATATGTTTGGTATAAAAAGACGTAATTTCGAACTGCGAATATGTGCAGAGAGCCAGAATTTGGCTCCAAAATATGGCTCAGGCCTCAAAACTGGGATATTTGTGATACCTTGAAAACTGGAAGGGAGTTTGTGCAAAATGTGACTCTGCCGCTTTCAGTACTTGGCATATGTTGGGTATAAAAAGTCGTAATATCTAACTGTGAATACGTGCATAGAGCCAGAGTTTGGCTCCAAATAATGGCTTAGGCCTCGAAATTGGGACGATTGGGATATTTTGAAAACTGGAGGGAGGTTTGGGACAAATGTGACCAAACGCCGGTTTCAGTACTTTGCATATGTTGGGTATAAAAAGTCGTAATTTCAAAACTGCGAATACGTGCAGAGAGTCAGAATTTGGCTCCAAAAAATAGCTCAGGCCTCGAAATTGGGATATTTGGGATATTTCGAAAACTGCAGGGGAGTTTGTGCAAAATGTGACTCTGCCGCTTTCAGTACTTGGCATATGTTGGGTATAAAAAGTCGTAATATCTAACTGTGAATACATGCAGAGAGCCAGAATATGGCTCCAAAATATGGCTCAGGCCTCGAAATTGGGATTTTTGGGATATTTTGAAAACTGCAGGGGAGTTTGGGACAAATGTGACCAAACGCCGCTTTCAGTACATGGCTTATGTTGGGTATAAAAAGACGTAATTTCGAACTGCGAATACGTGTAGAGAGCCAGAATTTGGCTCCAAAATATGGCTCAGGCTTCGAAATTGGGATATTTGGGATATTTTGAAAAATGCAGGCATGTTTGGGAAAAATGTGACCAAACGCCGCTTTCAGTACTTGGCATATGTTGGGTAAAAAAAGATGTAATTTCTAACTGCGAATACGTGCAGAGAGCAAGAATTTGGCTCCAAAATATGGCTCAGGCCTCGAAATTGGGATATTTGCGTTATTTTGAAAACTGGAGGGGAGTTTGGGCAAAATGTGACTCTGCCGCTTTCAGTACTTGGCATATGTTGAGTATAAAAAAGTCGCAATTTCAAACTGCGAATACGTGCAGAGATCAAGAATTTGGCTCCAAAATATGGCTCAGGCCTCGAAATTGTGATACTTGGGATATTTCGAAAACTGCAGGAGAGTTTGTGCAAAATGTGACACACTGCCGCTTTCAGGACTTGAAATATGTTGGGTATAAAAATTCGTAATATCAAACTGCGAATACGTGCAGAGAGCCAGAATTTGTCTCCATAATATGGCTCAGGCCTCGAAATTGGGATATTTGGGATATTTTGAAAACTGCAGGGGAGTTTGTGCAAAATGTGACTCACTGCCTCTTTCTGGACTTGGCATATGTTGGGCATAAAAAGTCGTAATTTCAAACTGTGAATACGTGCAAAGAGCCATAATTTGGCTCCAAAATATGGGTCAGGCCTCGATATTGGGATATTTCGGATATTTTGAAAACTGCAGGGAGGTTTGGGACAAATGTGACCAAACGCCGCTTTCAGTCCTTCGCATATGTTGGGTATAAAAAAGTCATAATTTCAAACTGCGAATACGAGCAGAGAGCCAGAATTTAACTCCAAAATATTGCTCAGGCCTCGAAATTGGGATGTTTGGGATATTTTGAAAACTGCAGGGGAGTTTGTGCAAAATGTGACTCACTGCTGCTTTCAGTACTTGGCATATGTTGGGTATAAAAAGTCGTAATATCAAACTGTGAATACATGCAGAGAGCCAGAATTTGGCTCCAAAATATGGCTCAGGCCTCGAAATTGGGATATTTGGGATATTTTGAAAACTGCAGGGATGTTTGGGACAAATGTGACCAAACGCCGCTTTCAGTACTTGGCATATGTTGGGTATAAAAAGACGTAATTTCGAACTGTGAATACATGCAGTGAGCCAGAATTTGGCTCCAAAATATGGCTCAGGCCTCGAAATTGGGATATTTGGGATATTTTGAAAACTGCAGGGATGTTTGGGACAAATGTGACCAAACGCCGCTTTCAGTACTTGGCATATGTTGGGTATAAAAAAGATGTAATTTCTAACTGCGAATACGTGCAGAATGCCAGAATTGGGCTCCAAAATATGGCTCAGGCCTCGAAATTGGGATATTTGCTTTATTTTAAAAACTGGAGGGGAGTTTGGTCAAAATGTGACTCACTGCCGCTTTCAGTACTTGGCATATGTTGGGTATAAAAAAAGTCGGAATTTCAAACTGCGAATACGTGCACAGATCCAGAATTTGGCTCCAAAATATGGCTCAGGCCTCGAAATTGGGATATTTGGGATATTTCGAAAACTGCAGGGGAGTTTGTGCAAAATGTGACTAATTGCCGCTTTCAGGACTTGGCATATGTTGGGTATAAAAAGTCGTAATTTAAAACTGCGAATACGTGCAGAGAGCCAGAATTTGGCTCCAAAATATGGCTCAGGCTCGAAATTGGGATATTTGGGATATTTTGAAGACTGCAGGGGAGTTTGTGCAAAATGTGACTCACTGCCGCTTTCAGGACTTGGCATATGTTGGGTATAAAAGGTGGTAATTTCATACTGCGAATAAGTGCAGAGAGCCAGAATTTGGCTCTAAAATATGGCTCAGGCCTCGAAATTGGGATGTTTGGGATATTTGGAAACTGCAGGGGACTTTGGGACAAATATGACCAAACGCCGCTTTCAGTACTTGGCATATGTTGGGTATAAAAAGTCGTAATTTCAAACTGCGAATACGTGCAGAGAGCTAGAATTTGGCTCCAAAATAATGCTCTGGCCTCGAAATTGGGATGTTTGGGATATTTTGAAAACTGGAGGGAGGTATGGGACAAATATGACCAAACGCTGCTTTCAGTACTTGGCATATGTTGGGTATAAAAATTCGTAATATCAAACTGCGAATAAGTGCATAGATCCAGAATTTGGCTCCAAAATATGACTCAGGCCTCGAAATTGGGATGTTTGGGATATTTTGCAAACTGTAGGGGAGTTTGCGACAAATATGACCAAACGCTGCTTTCAGTACTTGGCATATGTTGGGTATAAAAATTCGTAATTTCAAACTGCGAATACGTGCAGAGAGCCAGAATTTGGTTCCAAAATATGGCTCAGGCCTCGAAATTGGGATGTTTGGGATATTTTGAAAACTGCAGGGGACTTTGTGCAAAATGTGACTTACTGCTGCGTCCAGTACTTTGCATATGTTGGGTATAAAAATTCGTAATATCAAGCTGCGAATACGTGTAGAGAGCCAGAATGTGGCTCCAAAATATGACTCAGGCCTCGAAATTGGGATATTTGGGATATTTCGAAAACTGCAGGGAAGTTTGTGCAAAATGTGACTTACTGACCGCTTTCAGGACTTGGCATATGTTGGGTATAAAAAGTCGAAATATCAAACTGCGAATACGTGTATAGAGCCAGAATTTGGCTCCATAATATGGCTAAGGCTTAGAAATTGGGATGTTTGGGATATTTTGAAAACTGGAGGGAGGTTTGGGACAAATGTGACCAAACGCCGCTTTCAGTACTTGGCATATGTTGGGTATAAAACGTCGTAAAATAAAACTGCGAATACGTGCAGAGAGCCTGAATTTGGCTCCAAAATATGGCTCAGGCCTCGAAATTGGGATATTTTTGATATTTTAAAAACTGCAAAAAGGTTTGGGACAAATGTGACCAAACGCCGCTCTCAGTACTTCTCATATGTTGGTTATAAAAAGTCGTAATTTCAAACTGCAAATACGTGCAGAGAGCTAGAATTTGGCTCCAAAATATTGCTCTGGCTTTGAAATTGGGATGTTTGGGATATTTTGTAAACTGGAGGGAGGTTTGGGACAAATGTGACCAAACGCCGCTTTCAGTACTTCGCATATGTTGGGTATAAAAAGTCGTAATTTCAAACTGCGAATACGTGCAGAGAGCCAGAATTTGGCTCCAAAATATGGCTCAGGCCTCGAAATTGGGATGTTTGGGATATTTTGAAAACTGCAGGGGAGTTTGTGCAAAATGTGACTTACTGCTGCGTCCAGTCCTTTGCATATGTTGGGTATAAAAAGTCGTAATATCAAGCTGCGAATACGTGTAGAGAGCCAGAATGTGGCTCCAAAATATGACTCAGGCCTCGAAATTGGGATATTTGGGATATTTCGAAAACTGCAGGGAAGTTTGTGCAAAATGTGACTTACTGCCGCTTTCAGGACTTGGCATATGATGGGTATAAAAAGTCATAATATCAAACTGCGAATACGTGTATAGAGCCAGAATTTGGCTCCATAATATGGCTAAGGCTTAGAAATTGGGATGTTTGGGATATTTTGAAAACTGGAGGGAGGTTTGGGACAAATGTGACCAAACGCCGCTTTCAGTACTTGGCATATGTTGGGTATAAAAAGTCGTAACATAAAACTGCGAATACGTGCAGAGAGCCAAAATTTGGCTCCAAAATATGGCTCAGGCCTCGAAATTGGGATGTTTGGGATATTTTGAAAACTGCAGGGGAGTTTGTGCAAAATGTGACTAATTGCCGCTTTCAGGACTTGGCATATGTTGGGAATAAAAAGTCGTAATTTAAAACAGCGAATACGTGCAGAGAGCCAGAATTTGGCTCCAAAATATGGCTCAGGGCCTCGAAATTGGGATATTTGGGATATTTTGAAAACTGCAGGGGAGTTTGTGCAAAATGTGACTCACTGCCGCTTTCAGGACTTGGCATTTGTTGGGTATAAAAGGTGGTAATTTCAAACTGCGAATACGTGCAGAGCCAGAATTTGGCTCTAAAATATGGCTCAGGCCTCGAAATTGGGATGTTTGGGATATTTTGAAAACTGGAGGGAGGTTTGGGACAAATGTGACCAAACGCCGCTTTCAGTACTTCGCATATGTTGGGTATAAAAAGTCGTAATTTCAAACTGCGAATACGTGCAGAGAGCCAGAATTTGGCTCCAAAATATGGCTCTGGCCTCGAAATTGGGATATTTGGGATATTTCGAAAACTGCAGGGGAGTTTGTGCAAAATGTGACTCACTTCCGCTTTCAGGACATGGCATATGTTGGGTATAAAAAGTCGTAATATCAAACTGCGAATACGTGCATACAGCCAGAATTTGGCTCCAAAATATGGCTCAGGCCTTGAAATTGGGATGTTTGGGATATTTTGAAAACTGGAAGGAGGTTTGGGACAAATGTGACCATACGCCGCTTTCAGTACTTGGCATATGTTGGGTATAAAAAGATGTAATTTCTAACTGCGAATACGTGCAGAGAGCCAGAACTTGCCTCCAGAATATGGCTCAGGCCTCGAAATTGGGATATTTGCGTTATTTTGAAAACTGGAGGGGAGTTTGGGCAAAATGTGACTCACTGCCGCTTTCAGTAGTTGGCATATGTTGGTATAAAGTCGCAATTTCAAACTGCGAATACGTGCAGAGTTCCAGAATTTGGCTCCAAAATATGGCTCAGGCCTCGAAATTGGGATATATCGGATATTTCGAAAACTGCAAGGGAGTTTGTGCAAAATGTGACTCACTGCCGCTTTCAGGACTTGGCATATGTTGGGTATAAAAATTCGTACTATCAAACTGCGAATACATGCATAGAGCCAGAATTTGGCTCGGAATTATGGCTCAGACCTCGAAATTGGGATGTTTGAGATATTTTGAAAACTGCAGGGAGGTTTGGGACAAATGTGACCAAACGCTGCTTTCAGTACTTGGCATATGTTGGTATAAAAAAGTCGCAATTTCAAACTGCCAATACGTGCAGAGAGCCAGAATTTGGCTCCCAAATATGGCTCAGGCCTCGAAATTGGGATATTTGGGATATTTCGAAAACTGCAGGGGAGTTTGTGCAAAATGTGACTCACTGCCGCTCTCAGGACTTGGCATATGTTTGGTATAAAAAGTCGTAATATCAAACAGCGAATACGTGCAGAAAGCTAGAATTTGGCTCCAAAATATGGCTCAGGCCTCGAAATTGGGATGTTTGGGATATTTTGAAAACTGCAGAGGGGATTGGGACAAATGTGACTAAACGCCGCTTCCAGCACTTGGCATATGTTGGGTATAAAAATTCGTAATATCAAACTGCGAATACGTGCAGAGAGCCAGAATTTGTCTCCATAATATGGCTCAGGCCTCGAAATTGGGATATTTGGGATATTTTGAAAACTGCAGGGGAGTTTGTGCAAAATGTGACTCACTGCCTCTTTCTGGACTTGGCATATGTTGGGTATAAAAAGTCGTAATTTCAAACTGTGAATACGTGCAAAGAGCCATAATTTGGCTCCAAAATATGGGTCAGGCTTCGATATTGGGATATTTCGGATATTTTGAAAACTGCAGGGAGGTTTGGGACAAATGTGACCAAACGCCGCTTTCAGCCCTGGAAACACAAACCGAAACTGTCTCTATTTTCCGCTTGTTACAACTTGTAATAAAGTTGTTACATCTTGGCTTAACGTGTTTATGACGTATTAGAACGTTGTTACAACTTGCTATATTGATTGTTATAACTGGTTAGGAGGTGTTAAAACTTGTTCGAACGTTGTACCAACGTCGTAGTTTCGGTGTGTGTTTAGCGGGAGTCCTTCGCATATGTTGGGTATAAAAAAGTCATAATTTCAAACTGCGAATACGAGCAGAGAGCCAGAATTTAACTCCAAAATATTGCTCAGGCCTCGAAATTGGGATGTTTGGGATATTTTGAAAACTGCAGGGGAGTTTGTGCAAAATGTGACTCACTGCTGCTTTCAGTACTTGTCATATGTTGGGTATAAAAAGTCGTAATATCAAACTGTGAATACATGCAGAGAGCCAGAATTTGGCTCCAAAATATGGCTCAGGCCTCGAAATTGGGATTTTTGGGATATTTTGAAAATTGCGGGGAGGTTTGGGACAAATGTGACCAAACGCCGCTTTCAGTACTTGGCATATGTTGGGTATAAAAAGACGTAATTTCGAACTGTGAATACATGCAGAGAGCCAGAATTTGGCTCCAAAATATGGCTCAGGCCTCGAAATTGGGATATTTGGGATATTTTGAAAACTGCAGGGATGTTTGGGACAAATGTGACCAAACGCCGCTTTCAGTACTTGGCATATGTTGGGTATAAAAAAGATGTAATTTCTAACTGCGAATACGTGCAGAATGCCAGAATTGGGCTCCAAAATATGGCTCAGGCCTCGAAATTGGGATATTTGCTTTATTTTAAAAACTGGAGGGGAGTTTGGTCAAAATGTGACTCACTGCCGCTTTCAGTACTTGGCATATGTTGGGTATAAAAAAAGTCGGAATTTCAAACTGCGAATACGTGCACAGATCCAGAATTTGGCTCCAAAATATGGCTCAGGCCTCGAAATTGGGATATTTGGGATATTTCGAAAACTGCAGGGGAGTTTGTGCAAAATGTGACTAATTGCCGCTTTCAGGACTTGGCATATGTTGGGTATAAAAAGTCGTAATTTAAAACTGCGAATACGTGCAGAGAGCCAGAATTTGGCTCCAAAATATGGCTCAGGCTCGAAATTGGGATATTTGGGATATTTTGAAGACTGCAGGGGAGTTTGTGCAAAATGTGACTCACTGCCGCTTTCAGGACTTGGCATATGTTGGGTATAAAAGGTGGTAATTTCATACTGCGAATAAGTGCAGAGAGCCAGAATTTGGCTCTAAAATATGGCTCAGGCCTCGAAATTGGGATGTTTGGGATATTTGGAAACTGCAGGGGACTTTGGGACAAATATGACCAAACGCCGCTTTCAGTACTTGGCATATGTTGGGTATAAAAAGTCGTAATTTCAAACTGCGAATACGTGCAGAGAGCTAGAATTTGGCTCCAAAATAATGCTCTGGCCTCGAAATTGGGATGTTTGGGATATTTTGAAAACTGGAGGGAGGTATGGGACAAATATGACCAAACGCTGCTTTCAGTACTTGGCATATGTTGGGTATAAAAATTCGTAATATCAAACTGCGAATAAGTGCATAGATCCAGAATTTGGCTCCAAAATATGACTCAGGCCTCGAAATTGGGATGTTTGGGATATTTTGCAAACTGTAGGGGAGTTTGCGACAAATATGACCAAACGCTGCTTTCAGTACTTGGCATATGTTGGGTATAAAAATTCGTAATTTCAAACTGCGAATACGTGCAGAGAGCCAGAATTTGGTTCCAAAATATGGCTCAGGCCTCGAAATTGGGATGTTTGGGATATTTTGAAAACTGCAGGGGACTTTGTGCAAAATGTGACTTACTGCTGCGTCCAGTACTTTGCATATGTTGGGTATAAAAATTCGTAATATCAAGCTGCGAATACGTGTAGAGAGCCAGAATGTGGCTCCAAAATATGACTCAGGCCTCGAAATTGGGATATTTGGGATATTTCGAAAACTGCAGGGAAGTTTGTGCAAAATGTGACTTACTGACCGCTTTCAGGACTTGGCATATGTTGGGTATAAAAAGTCGAAATATCAAACTGCGAATACGTGTATAGAGCCAGAATTTGGCTCCATAATATGGCTAAGGCTTAGAAATTGGGATGTTTGGGATATTTTGAAAACTGGAGGGAGGTTTGGGACAAATGTGACCAAACGCCGCTTTCAGTACTTGGCATATGTTGGGTATAAAACGTCGTAAAATAAAACTGCGAATACGTGCAGAGAGCCTGAATTTGGCTCCAAAATATGGCTCAGGCCTCGAAATTGGGATATTTTTGATATTTTAAAAACTGCAAAAAGGTTTGGGACAAATGTGACCAAACGCCGCTCTCAGTACTTCGCATATGTTGGTTATAAAAAGTCGTAATTTCAAACTGCAAATACGTGCAGAGAGCTAGAATTTGGCTCCAAAATATTGCTCTGGCTTTGAAATTGGGATGTTTGGGATATTTTGTAAACTGGAGGGAGGTTTGGGACAAATGTGACCAAACGCCGCTTTCAGTACTTCGCATATGTTGGGTATAAAAAGTCGTAATTTCAAACTGCGAATACGTGCAGAGAGCCAGAATTTGGCTCCAAAATATGGCTCAGGCCTCGAAATTGGGATGTTTGGGATATTTTGAAAACTGCAGGGGAGTTTGTGCAAAATGTGACTTACTGCTGCGTCCAGTCCTTTGCATATGTTGGGTATAAAAAGTCGTAATATCAAGCTGCGAATACGTGTAGAGAGCCAGAATGTGGCTCCAAAATATGACTCAGGCCTCGAAATTGGGATATTTGGGATATTTCGAAAACTGCAGGGAAGTTTGTGCAAAATGTGACTTACTGCCGCTTTCAGGACTTGGCATATGATGGGTATAAAAAGTCATAATATCAAACTGCGAATACGTGTATAGAGCCAGAATTTGGCTCCATAATATGGCTAAGGCTTAGAAATTGGGATGTTTGGGATATTTTGAAAACTGGAGGGAGGTTTGGGATAAATGTGACCAAACGCCGCTTTCAGTACTTGGCATATGTTGGGTATAAAAAGTCGTAACATAAAACTGCGAATACGTGCAGAGAGCCAAAATTTGGCTCCAAAATATGGCTCAGGCCTCGAAATTGGGATGTTTGGGATATTTTGAAAACTGCAGGGGAGTTTGTGCAAAATGTGACTAATTGCCGCTTTCAGGACTTGGCATATGTTGGGAATAAAAAGTCGTAATTTAAAACAGCGAATACGTGCAGAGAGCCAGAATTTGGCTCCAAAATATGGCTCAGGGCCTCGAAATTGGGATATTTGGGATATTTTGAAAACTGCAGGGGAGTTTGTGCAAAATGTGACTCACTGCCGCTTTCAGGACTTGGCATTTGTTGGGTATAAAAGGTGGTAATTTCAAACTGCGAATACGTGCAGAGCCAGAATTTGGCTCTAAAATATGGCTCGGGCCTCGAAATTGGGATGTTTGGGATATTTTGAAAACTGGAGGGAGGTTTGGGACAAATGTGACCAAACGCCGCTTTCAGTACTTCGCATATGTTGGGTATAAAAAGTCGTAATTTCAAACTGCGAATACGTGCAGAGAGCCAGAATTTGGCTCCAAAATATGGCTCTGGCCTCGAAATTGGGATATTTGGGATATTTCGAAAACTGCAGGGGAGTTTGTGCAAAATGTGACTCACTTCCGCTTTCAGGACATGGCATATGTTGGGTATAAAAAGTCGTAATATCAAACTGCGAATACGTGCATACAGCCAGAATTTGGCTCCAAAATATGGCTCAGTCCTTGAAATTGGGATGTTTGGGATATTTTGAAAACTGGAAGGAGGTTTGGGACAAATGTGACCATACGCCGCTTTCAGTACTTGGCATATGTTGGGTATAAAAAGATGTAATTTCTAACTGCGAATACGTGCAGAGAGCCAGAACTTGCCTCCAGAATATGGCTCAGGCCTCGAAATTGGGATATTTGCGTTATTTTGAAAACTGGAGGGGAGTTTGGGCAAAATGTGACTCACTGCCGCTTTCAGTAGTTGGCATATGTTGGTATAAAGTCGCAATTTCAAACTGCGAATACGTGCAGAGTTCCAGAATTTGGCTCCAAAATATGGCTCAGGCCTCGAAATTGGGATATATCGGATATTTCGAAAACTGCAAGGGAGTTTGTGCAAAATGTGACTCACTGCCGCTTTCAGGACTTGGCATATGTTGGGTATAAAAATTCGTACTATCAAACTGCGAATACATGCATAGAGCCAGAATTTGGCTCGGAATTATGGCTCAGACCTCGAAATTGGGATGTTTGAGATATTTTGAAAACTGCAGGGAGGTTTGGGACAAATGTGACCAAACGCTGCTTTCAGTACTTGGCATATGTTGGTATAAAAAAGTCGCAATTTCAAACTGCCAATACGTGCAGAGAGCCAGAATTTGGCTCCCAAATATGGCTCAGGCCTCGAAATTGGGATATTTGGGATATTTCGAAAACTGCAGGGGAGTTTGTGCAAAATGTGACTCACTGCCGCTCTCAGGACTTGGCATATGTTTGGTATAAAAAGTCGTAATATCAAACAGCGAATACGTGCAGAAAGCTAGAATTTGGCTCCAAAATATGGCTCAGGCCTCGAAATTGGGATGTTTGGGATATTTTGAAAACTGCAGAGGGGATTGGGACAAATGTGACCAAACGCCGCTTCCAGCACTTGGCATATGTTGGGTATAAAAAAGTCGCAATTTCATACTGCGAATACATGCAGAGAGCCAGAATTTAACTCCAAAATATGGCTCAGGGCCTCGAAATAGGGATATTTGGGACTTTTTGAAAACTACAAGGGAGTTTGTTCAAAATGTGACTCACTGCCGTATTTAGGACTTGGCATATGTTGGGTATAAAAAGTCGTAATTTAAAACTGCGAATACGTGCAAGAAGCCAGAATTTGGCTCCAAAATATGGCTCAGGCCTCGATATTGGGATATTTCGGATATTTTGAAAACTGCAGGGAGGTTTAGGACAAATGTGACCAAACGCCGCTTTCAGTCCTTCGCATATGTTGGGTATAAAAAAGTCGTAATTTCAAACTGCGAATAAGTGCAGAGAGCCAGAATTTGGATCCAAAATATTGCTCAGGCCTCGAAATTGGGATGTTTGGGACATTTTGAAAACTACAGGGGAGTTTGTTCAAAATGTGACTCACTGCCATATTTAGGACATGGCACATGTTGGGTATAAAAAGTCGTAATTTAAAACTGCGAATACGTGCAGAGAGCCAGATTTTGGCTCCAAAATATTACTCAGGCCTCGAAATTGGGATGTTTGGGATATTTTGAAAACTGCAGGGGAGTTTGTGCAAAATGTGACTCACTGCCGCTTTCAGGACTTGGCATTTGTTGGGTATAAAAGGTGGTAATTTCAAACTGCGAATACGTGCAGAGCCAGAATTTGGCTCTAAAATATGGCTCAGGCCTCGAAATTGGGATGTTTGGGATATTTTGAAAACTGGAGGGAGGTTTGGGACAAATGTGACCAAACGCCGCTTTCAGTACTTCGCATATGTTGGGTATAAAAAGTCGTAATTTCAAACTGCGAATACGTGCAGAGAGCCAGAATTTGGCTCCAAAATATGGCTCTGGCCTCGAAATTGGGATATTTGGGATATTTCGAAAACTGCAGGGGAGTTTGTGCAAAATGTGACTCACTTCCGCTTTCAGGACATGGCATATGTTGGGTATAAAAAGTCGTAATATCAAACTGCGAATACGTGCATACAGCCAGAATTTGGCTCCAAAATATGGCTCAGGCCTTGAAATTGGGATGTTTGGGATATTTTGAAAACTGGAAGGAGGTTTGGGACAAATGTGACCATACGCCGCTTTCAGTACTTGGCATATGTTGGGTATAAAAAGATGTAATTTCTAACTGCGAATACGTGCAGAGAGCCAGAACTTGCCTCCAGAATATGGCTCAGGCCTCGAAATTGGGATATTTGCGTTATTTTGAAAACTGGAGGGGAGTTTGGGCAAAATGTGACTCACTGCCGCTTTCAGTAGTTGGCATATGTTGGTATAAAGTCGCAATTTCAAACTGCGAATACGTGCAGAGTTCCAGAATTTGGCTCCAAAATATGGCTCAGGCCTCGAAATTGGGATATATCGGATATTTCGAAAACTGCAAGGGAGTTTGTGCAAAATGTGACTCACTGCCGCTTTCAGGACTTGGCATATGTTGGGTATAAAAATTCGTACTATCAAACTGCGAATACATGCATAGAGCCAGAATTTGGCTCGGAATTATGGCTCAGACCTCGAAATTGGGATGTTTGAGATATTTTGAAAACTGCAGGGAGGTTTGGGACAAATGTGACCAAACGCTGCTTTCAGTACTTGGCATATGTTGGTATAAAAAAGTCGCAATTTCAAACTGCCAATACGTGCAGAGAGCCAGAATTTGGCTCCCAAATATGGCTCAGGCCTCGAAATTGGGATATTTGGGATATTTCGAAAACTGCAGGGGAGTTTGTGCAAAATGTGACTCACTGCCGCTCTCAGGACTTGGCATATGTTTGGTATAAAAAGTCGTAATATCAAACAGCGAATACGTGCAGAAAGCTAGAATTTGGCTCCAAAATATGGCTCAGGCCTCGAAATTGGGATGTTTGGGATATTTTGAAAACTGCAGAGGGGATTGGGACAAATGTGACCAAACGCCGCTTCCAGCACTTGGCATATGTTGGGTATAAAAAAGTCGCAATTTCATACTGCGAATACATGCAGAGAGCCAGAATTTAACTCCAAAATATGGCTCAGGGCCTCGAAATAGGGATATTTGGGACTTTTTGAAAACTACAAGGGAGTTTGTTCAAAATGTGACTCACTGCCGTATTTAGGACATGGCATATGTTGGGTATAAAAAGTCGTAATTTAAAACTGCGAATACGTGCAAGAAGCCAGAATTTGGCTCCAAAATATGGCTCAGGCCTCGATATTGGGATATTTCGGATATTTTGAAAACTGCAGGGAGGTTTAGGACAAATGTGACCAAACGCCGCTTTCAGTCCTTCGCATATGTTGGGTATAAAAAAGTCGTAATTTCAAACTGCGAATAAGTGCAGAGAGCCAGAATTTGGATCCAAAATATTGCTCAGGCCTCGAAATTGGGATGTTTGGGACATTTTGAAAACTACAGGGGAGTTTGTTCAAAATGTGACTCACTGCCATATTTAGGACATGGCACATGTTGGGTATAAAAAGTCGTAATTTAAAACTGCGAATACGTGCAGAGAGCCAGATTTTGGCTCCAAAATATTACTCAGGCCTCGAAATTGGGATGTTTGGGATATTTTGAAAACTGCAGGGGAGTTTGTGCAAAATGTGACTCAATGCCGCTTTCAGTACTTGGCAAATGTTGGGTATAAAAATTCGTAATATCAAACTGCGAATACATGCAGAGAGCCAGAATTTGGCTCCAAAATATGGCTCAGGCGTCGAAATTGGGATATTTGGGATATTTTGAAAACTGGAGGGGAGTTTGGGCAAAATGTGACTCTCTGCCGCTTTCAGTACTTGGCATATGTTGGGAATAAAAAAGTCGCAATTTCAAACTGCGAATACGTGCAGAGATCGAGAATTTGGCTCCAAAATATGGCCCAGGCCTCGAAATTGGGATATTTGGGATATTTCGAAAACTGCAGGGGAGTTTGTGCAAAATGTTACTCTGCCGCTTTCAGGACTTTGCATATGTTGGGTATAAAAATTGGTAATATCAAACTGCAAATACGTGCATAGAGCCAGATTTTGGCTCCAAATTATGGCTCAGGTTTCGAAATTGGGAAGTTTGGGATATTTTGATAACTGCAGGGGAGTTTAGGACATATTTGACCAAACGCTGCTTTCAGTACTTGACATATGTTGGGTATAAAAAAGTCGCAATTTCAAACTGCGAATACGTGCAGAGAGCGAGAATTTGGCTCCAAAATATGGCTCAGGTCTCAAAATTGGGATGTTTGGGATATTTTGAAAACTGCAGGGGACTTTGGGACATGTATGACCAAATGCCGCTTTCAGTACTTGGCATACGTTGAATATAAAAAGTCGTAATTTCAAACAGCGAATGCGTGCAGAGAGCCTGAATTTGGTTTCAAAATATGGCTCAGGCCTCGAAATTGGAGTATTTAGGATATTTTGAAAACTGCAGAGAGGTTTGGGACAAATGTGACCAAACGCCGCTTTCAGTACTTCGCATATGTTGGGTATAAAAAGTCGTAATTTCAAACTGCCAATACGTGCAGAGAGCCAGAATCTGGCTCCAAAATATGGCTCAAGCCTCGAAATTGGGATATCTGGGTTATTTCGAAAACTGCAGGGGAGTTTGTGCAAAATGTGACTCACTGTCGCTTTCTGTACTTGGCATATGTTGGGTATAAAAAGTCGAAATATCAAACTGCAAATACATGCAGAGAGCCAGAATTTAGCTCCAAAATATGGCTCAGGTCTCGAAATTGGGATATTTGGGATATTTTGAAAACTGCGGTGAGGTTTGGGACAAATGTGACGAAACGCCGATTTCAGTACTTGGCATCTGTTGGGTATAAAAAGATGTAATTTCAAACTGCGAATACGTGCAGAGAGCCAGAATTTGGCTCCAAAATATGGCTCAGGCCTCGAAATTGTGATATTTGCGTTATTTTGAAAACTGGAGGGGAGTTTGGGCAAAATGTGACTCACTGCCGCTTTCAGTACTTGGCATATGTTGGGTATAAAAAAAGTCGCAATTTCAACCTGCGAATACGTGCAAAAAAACAGTATTTGGCTCCAAAATATGGCCCAGGCCTCGAAATTGGGATATTTGGATACTTTGAAATCTCCAGGGGAGTTTGTGCAAAATCTGACTCACTGCCGCTTTCAGGATTTGGTATATGTTGGGTATAAAAAGTCGTAATTTCAAACTGCGAATACGTGCAGAGAGCCAGAATTTGGCTCCAAAATATGACTCAGACCTCGAAATTGGGATGTTTGGGATATTTTGAAAACTGGAGGGAGGTTTGGGTCAAATGTGACCAAACGCCGCTTTCAGCACTTGGCATATATTGGGTATAAAAAAGTCGCAATTTCAAACTGCGAATACATGCAGAGAGCCAGAATTTGGCTCCAAAATGTGGCTCAGGCCTCGAAATTCGGTTATTTGAGATATTTTGAAAACAGGAGGGGAGTTTGTGCAAAATGTGACTCACTGCTGCTTTCAGTACTTGGCATATGTTGGGTATAAAACTCGTAATATCAAACTGCGAATACGTGCAGAGAGCCAGAATTTGGCTCCAAAATATGGCTCAGGCCTCGATATTGGGATGTATGGGATATTTTGAAAACTGCTGAGGGGATTGGGACAAATGTGACCAAACGCCGCTTCCAGCACTTGGCATATGTTGGGTATAAAAAAGTCGCAATTTCAAACTGCGAATACATGCAGAGAGCCAGAATTTGGCTCCAAAATATGGCTCAGGGCCTCGAAATTGGGATATTTGGGATATTTTGAAAACTACAGGGGAGTTTGTTCAAAATGTGACTCACTGCCGTTTTTAGGATTTGGTATATGTTGGGTATAAAAAGTCGTAATTTAAAACAGCGAATACGTGCAGAGAGAGAGAATTTGGCTCCAAAATATGGCTCAGGCCTCGATATTGGGATATTTGGGATATTTTGAAAACTGCTGGGAGGTTTAGGACAAATATGACCAAACGCCGCTTTCAGTCCTTCGCATATGTTGGGTATAAAAAAGTCGTAATTTCAAACTGCGAATACGTGCATAGAGCTAGAATTTGGCTCTAAAATATGGCTCAGGCTTAGAAATTGGGTTGTTTGGGATATTTTGAAAACTTTAGGGAGGTTTGGGACAAATGTGACCAAACGCCGCTTCCAGCACTTGGCATATGTTGGGTATAAAAAAGTCGCAATTTCAAACTGCGAATACGTGCAGAGAGCCAGAATTTTGCTCCAAAATATGGCTCAGGCCTCGATATTGGGATGTTTGGTATATTTTGAAATCTGCAGTTAGATTTGGGACAAATGTGACCAAACGCCGCTTTCAGTACTTGGCATATGTTGGATATAATAAGTTGTAATCTCAAACTGCGAACACGTGCAGAGAGCCAGAATTTGGTTCCAAAATATGGCTCAGGCCTCGATATTGGGATGTTTGGGATATTTTGAAAACTGCAGGGGGGATTGGGACAAATGTGACTAAACGCCGCTTTAAATACTTCGCATATGTTGGGTATAAAAAAAGTCGTAATATCAAACTGCGAATACGTGCATAGAGCGAGAATTTAGCTCCAAAATATGGCTCAGGCCGCGAAATTGGGATGTTTGGGATATTTTGAAAACTGGAGGGAGGTTTGGGACAAATGTGACCAAACGCCGCTTTCAGTACTTGGCATATGTTGGGAATAAAAAGTCGTAACTTAAAACTGCGAATACGTGCAGAGAGCCAGAATTTGGCTCCAAAATATGGCTCAGGCCTCGAAATTGCGATATTTTGGATATTTCCAAAACTGCAGGGGAGTTTGTGCAAAATGTGACTCACTGCCGCTTTCAGCACTTGGCATATGTTGGGTATAAAAAGTCGTAATATCAAACAGCGAATACGTGCATAGAGCCAGAATTTGGCTCTAAAATATGGCTCAGGCCTCGAAATTGGGATATTTGGGATATTTCGAAAAATGCAGGGGAGTTTGTGCAAAATGTGACTCACTGCCGCTTTCAGTACTTGGCTTATGTTGGGTATAAAAATTCGTAATATCAAACTGCGAATACATGCAGAGAGCCAGAATTTGGCTCCAAAATATGGCTCAGGGCCTCGAAATTGGGATATTTGGGATATTTTGAAAACTACAGGGGAGTTTGTTCAAAATGTGACTCACTGCCGTTTTTAGGATTTGGCATATGTTGGGTATAAAAAGTCGTAATTTAAAACAGCGAATACGTGCAGATAGCCAGAATTTGTCTCCAAAATATGGCTCAGGCCACGATATTGGGATATTTGGGATATTTTGAAAACTGCTGGGAGGTTTAGGACAAATTTGATCAAACGCCGCTTTCAGTCCTACGCATATGTTGGGTATAAAAAATTCGTAATTTCAAACTGCGAATACGTGCATAGAGCTAGAATTTGGCTCTAAAATATGGCTCAGGCTTAGAAATTGGGTTGTTTGGGATATTTTGAAAACTTAAGGGAGGTTTGGGACAAATGTGACCAAACGCCGCTTCCAGCACTTGGCATATGTTGGGTATAAAAAAAAGTTGTAATTTCAAACTGCGAATACGTGCAGAGAGCCAGAATTTGGCTCCAAAATATGGCTCAGGCCTCGAAATTGGGATGTTTGGGATATTTTGAAAACTACAGGGGAGTTTGTTCAAAATGTGACTCACTGCCGTTTTTAGGATTTGGCATATTTTGGGTATAAAAAGTTGTAATTTAAAACTGCGAATACGTGCAGAGAGCCAGAATTTGGCTCCAAAATATTGCTCAGGCCTCGAAATTAGGATGTTTGGGATATTTTGAAAACTGCAGGGGAGTTTGTGCAAAATGTGACTCACTGCCGCTTGCAGTACTTGGCATATGTTGGGTATAAAAAGTCGTAATATCAAACTGCAAATACATGCAAAGAGCCAGAATTTGGCTCCAAAATATGGCTCAGGCCTCGAAACTGGGATATTTGGGATATTTTGAAAACTGCGGGGAGGTTTGACACAAATGTTACCAAACCCCGCTTTCAGTACTTGGCATATGTTGGGTATAAAAAGATGTAATTTCAAACTGCGAATACATGCAGAGAGCCAGAATTTGGCTCCAAAATATGGCTCAGGCCTCGTAATTGGGATATTTGCGTTATTTTGAAAACTGGAGGGGAGTTTGGACAAAATGTGACTCACTGCCGCTTTCAGGACTTTGCATATGTTGGGTATAAAAATTGGTAATATCAAACTGAGAATACGTGCATAGAGTCAGAATTTGGCTACAAATTATGGCTCAGGTTTCGAAATTGGGAAGTTTGGGATATTTTGAAAACTGCAGGGGAGTTTAGGACAAATATGACCAAACGCCGCTTTCAGTACTTGACATATGTTGGGTATAAAAAATTCGCAATTTCAAACTGCGAACACGTGCAGAGAGCCAGAATTTGGCTCCAAAATATGGCTCAGGCCTCGAAATTGGGATGTTTGGGATATTTTGAAAACTACAGGGAACTTTGGGACAAATATGACCAAACGCCGCTTTCAGTACTTGGCATACGTTGGGTATAAAAAGTCGTAATTTCAAACAGCGAATGCGTACAGAGAGCCTGAATTTGGTTTCAAAATATGGCTCAGGCCTCGAAATTGGGATGTTTGGGATATTTTGAAAACTGCAGGGGAGTTTGTGCAAAATGTGACTCACTGCCGCTTTCAGTACTTGGCTTATGTTGGGTATAAAAATTCGTAATATCAAACTGCGAATACATGCAGAGAGCCAGAATTTGTCTCCAAAATATGGTTCAGGCGTCGAAATTGGGATATTTGCGCTATTTTGAAAACTGGAGGGGAGTTTGGTCAAAATGTGACTCACTGCCGCTTTCAGGACTTTGCATATGTTGGGTATAAAAATTGGTAATATCAAACTGAGAATACGTGCATAGAGTCAGAATTTGGCTACAAATTATGGCTCAGGTTTCGAAATTGGGAAGTTTGGGATATTTTGAAAACTGCAGGGGAGTTTAGGACAAATATGACCAAACGCCGCTTTCAGTAGTTGGCATACGTTGGGTATAAAAATTCGTAATTTCAAACAGCGAATGCGTACAGAGAGCCTGAATTTGGTTTCAAAATATGGCTCAGGCCTCGAAATTGGGATGTTTGAGATATTTTGAAAACTGCAGGGGAGTTTGTGCAAAATGTGACTCACTGCCGCTTTCAGTACTTGGCTTATGTTGGGTATAAAAATTCGTAATATCAAACTGCGAATACATGCACAGAGCCAGAATTTGGCTCCAAAATATGGCTCAGGCGTCGAAATTGGGATATTTGGGATATTTTGAAAACGGTGGGGAGGTTTGGGACAAATGTGACCAAACGCCGCTTTCAGTACTTGGCATATGTTGGGTATAAAAAGATGTAACTTCAAACTGCAAATACGTGCAGAGAGCCAGAATTTGGCTCCAAAATATGGCTCAGGCCTCGAAATTGGGATATTTGCGATATTTTGAAAACTGGAGGGGAGTTTGGGCAAAATGTGACTCACTGCCGCTTTCAGTACTTGGCATATGTTGGGTACAAAAAAGTCGCAATTTCAAACTGCGAATACGTGCAGAGATCGAGAATTTGGCTCCAAAATATGGCTCAGGCCTCGAAATTGGGATATTTGGGATATTTCGAAAAATGCAGGGGAGTTTGTGCAAAATGTGACTCACTGCTGCTTTCAGGACTTGGCATATGTTGGGTATAAAAAGATGTAATTTCTAACTGCAAATACGTGCAGAGAGCCAGAATTTGGCTCCAAAATATGGCTCAGGCCTCGAAATTGCGATGTTTGGAATATTTTGAAAACTGCTGGGGAGTTTGTGCAAAATGTGACTCACTGACGCGTCCAGTACTTGGCATATGTTGGGTATAAAAAGTCGGAATATCAAACTGCGAATACGTGCATAGAGCCAGAAATTGGCTCCAAAATATGGCTCATGCCTCGAAATTGGGATGTTTGGGATATTATGAAAACTACAGACAACTTTGGGACAAATATGACCAAACGCCGCTTTCAGTACTTGGCATACGTTGGGTATAAAAAGTCGTAATTTCAAACAGCGAATGCGTACAGAGAGCCTGAATTTGGTTTCAAAATATGGCTCAGGCCTCGAAATTGGGATGTTTGGGATATTTTGAAAACTGCAGGGGAGTTTGTGCAAAATGTGACTCACTGCCGCTTTCAGTACTTGGCTTATGTTGGGTATAAAAATTCGTAATATCAAACTGCGAATACATGCAGAGAGCCAGAATTTGGCTCCAAAATATGGTTCAGGCGTCGAAATTGGGATATTTGCGCTATTTTGAAAACTGGAGGGGAGTTTGGTCAAAATGTGACTCACTGCCGCTTTCAGGACTTTGCATATGTTGGGTATAAAAATTGGTAATATCAAACTGAGAATACGTGCATAGAGTCAGAATTTGGCTACAAATTATGGCTCAGGTTTCGAAATTGGGAAGTTTGGGATATTTTGAAAACTGCAGGGGAAGTTAGGACAAATATGACCAAACGCCGCTTTCAGTAGTTGGCATACGTTGGGTATAAAAATTCGTAATTTCAAACAGCGAATGCGTACAGAGAGCCTGAATTTGGTTTCAAAATATGGCTCAGGCCTCGAAATTGGGATGTTTGAGATATTTTGAAAACTGCAGGGGAGTTTGTGCAAAATGTGACTCACTGCCGCTTTCAGTACTTGGCTTATGTTGGGTATAAAAATTCGTAATATCAAACTGCGAATACATGCACAGAGCCAGAATTTGGCTCCAAAATATGGCTCAGGCGTCGAAATTGGGATATTTGGGATATTTTGAAAACGGTGGGGAGGTTTGGGACAAATGTGACCAAACGCTGCTTTCAGTACTTGGCATATGTTGGGTATAAAAAGATGTAATTTCAAACTGCAAATACGTGCAGAGAGCCAGAATTTGGCTCCAAAATATGGCTCAGGCCTCGTAATTGGGATATTTGCGATATTTTGAAAACTGGAGGGGAGTTTGGGCAAAATGTGACTCACTGCCGCTTTCAGTACTTGGCATATGTTGGGTACAAAAAAGTCGCAATTTCAAACTGCGAATACGTGCAGAGATCGAGAATTTGGCTCCAAAATATGGCTCAGGCCTCGAAATTGGGATATTTGGGATATTTCGAAAAATGCAGGGGAGTTTGTGCAAAATGTGACTCACTGCTGCTTTCAGGACTTGGCATATGTTGGGTATAAAAAGATGTAATTTCTAACTGCAAATACGTGCAGAGAGCCAGAATTTGGCTCCAAAATATGGCTCAGGCCTCGAAATTGCGATGTTTGGAATATTTTGAAAACTGCTGGGGAGTTTGTGCAAAATGTGACTCACTGACGCGTCCAGTACTTGGCATATGTTGGGTATAAAAAGTCGGAATATCAAACTGCGAATACGTGCATAGAGCCAGAAATTGGCTCCAAAATATGGCTCATGCCTCGAAATTGGGATGTTTGGGATATTTTGAAAACTGGAGGGAGGTTTGGGACAAATGTGACCAAACGCCGCTTTCAGTACTTGGCATATGTTGGGAATAAAAAGTCGTAACTTAAAACTGCGAATACGTGCAGGGTTATCTTGAGGTTATCTTGAGATGATTTCGGGGCTTTTTAGTGTCCCCGCGGCCCGGTCCTCGACCAGGCCTCCACCCCTAGGAAGCAGCCCGTGACAGCTGACTAACACCCAGGTACCTATTTTACTGCTAGGTAACAGGGGCATAGGGTGAAAGAAACTCTGCCCATTGTTTCTCGCCGGCGCCTGGGATCGAACCCAGGACCACAGGATCACAAGTGCAGCGTGCTGTCCGCTCGGCCGACCGGCTCCCTGAGGTTTGGGATATAAGGGAGCCAGAATTTGGCTCCAAAATATGGCTCAGGCCTCGAAATTGGGATATTTGGGATATTTCCAAAACTGCAGGGGAGTTTGTGCAAAATGTGACTCACTGCCGCTTTCAGCACTTGGCATATGTTGGGTATAAAAAGTCGTAATATCAAACAGCGAATACGTGCATAGAGCCAGAATTTGGCTCTAAAATATGGCTCAGGCTTAGAAATTGGGTTGTTTGGGATATTCTGAAAACTTTAGGGAGGTTTGGGACAAATGTGACCAAACGCCGCTTCCAGCTCTTGGCATATGTTGGGTATAAAAAAGTCGCAATTTCAAACTGCGAATACATGCAGAGAGCCAGAATTTGGCTCCAAAATATGGCTCAGGCCTCGAAATTGGGATGTTTGGGATATTTTGAAAACTGCAGGGGAGTTTGAGCAAAATGTGACTCACTGCCGCTTTCAGTACTTGGCATATGTTGGGTATAAAAAGTCGTAATATCAAACTGCGAATACATGCAGAGAGCCAGAATTTGGCTCCAAAATATGACTCAGGCTTCGAAACTGGGATATTTGGGATATTTTGAAAACTGCGGGGAGGTTTGGGACAAATGTTACCAAACCCCGCTTTCAGTACTTGGCATATGTTGGGTATAAAAAGATGTAATTTCAAACTGCGAATACATGCAGAGAGCCAGAATTTGGCTCCAAAATATGGCTCAGGCCTCAAAATTGGGATATTTGCGTTATTTTGAAAACTGGAAGGGAGTTTGTGCAAAATGTGACTCACTGCCGCTTTCAGTAGTTGGCATATGTTGGGTATAAAAAGTCGTAATATCAAACTGCGAATACATGCAGAGAGCCAGAATTTGGCTCCAAAATATGACTCAGGCTTCGAAACTGGGATATTTGGGATATTTTGAAAACTGCGGGGAGGTTTGGGACAAATGTTACCAAACCCCGCTTTCAGTACCTGGCATACGTTGGGTATAAAAAAGTCGCAATTTCAAACTGCAAATACATGCAGAGAGCCAGAATTTGGCTCCAAAATATGGCTCAGGCCTCGAAATTGGGATGTTAGGGATATTTTGAAAACTACAGGGGACTTTGGGACAAATATGACCAAACGCCGCTTTCAGTACCTGGCATACGTTGGGTATAAAAAGTCGTAATTTCAAACAGCGAATGCGTGAAGAGAGCCTGAATTTGGTTTCAAAATATGGCTCAGGCCTCGAAATTGGGATATTTGGGATATTTTGAAAGCTGCAAAGAGGTTTGGGACAAATGTGACCAAACAGCGCTTTCAGTACTTCGCATATGTTGGGTATAAAAAGTCGTAATTTCAAACTGCGAATACGTGCATAGAGCTAGAATTTGGCTCCAAAATAAGGCTCAGGCCTCGAAATTGGGATGTTTGGGATATTTTGAAAACTGCAGGGGAGTTTGGGCCAAATGTGACTCACTGCCGCTTTCAGGACTTTGCATATGTTAGGTATAAAAATTGGTAATATCAAACTGAGAATACGTGCATAGAGCCAGAATTTGGCTACAAATTATGACTCAGGTTTCGAAATTGGAAAGTTTGGGATATTTTGAAAACTGCAGGGGAGTTTAGGACAAATATGACCAAACGCCGCTTTCAGTACTTGACATATGTTGGGTATAAAAAAGTCGCAATTTCAAACTGCGAATACGTGCTGAGAGCCAGAATTTGGCTCCAAAATATGGCTCAGGCCTCGAAATTGGGATGTTTGGGATATTTTGAAAACTACAGGGGACTTTGGGACAAATATGACCAAACGCCGCTTTCAGTACCTGGCATACGTTGGGTATAAAAAGTCGTAATTTCAAACAGCGAATGCGTGAAGAGAGCCTGAATTTGGTTTCAAAATATGGCTCAGGCCTCGTAATTGGGATATTTGGGATATTTTGAAAGCTGCAAAGAGGTTTGGGACAAATATGACCAAACGCCGCTTTCAGTACTTGGCATATGTTGGGTATAAAAAGATGTAATTTCAAACTGCGAATACGTGCAGAGAGCCAGAATTTGGCTCCAAAATATGGCTCAGCCCTCGAAATTGGGATATTTGGGATATTTCGAAAACTGCAGGGGAGTTTGTGCAAAATGTGACTCACTGCCGCTTTCAGGTCTTTGCATATGTTTGGTATAAAAATTGATAATATCAAACTGCAAATACGTGCATAGAGCCAGAATTTGGCTCCAAAATATGGCTCAGGCCTCGAAATTGGGATATTTGCGTTATTTTGAAAACTGGAGGGGAGTTTGTGCAACATGTGACTCACTGCTGCTTTCAGTACTTGGCATATGTTGGGTATAAAATTTGAAATATCAAACTGCGAATACGTGCAGAGAGCCAGAATTTTGCTCCAAAATATGGCTCAGGCCTCAATATTGGGATGTTTGGGATATTTTGAAAACTGCAGGAAGGTTTGGGACAAATGTGATTAAACGCCGCTTTCATTACTCTGCATATGTTGGGTATAAAAAAGTCGTAATATCAAACTGCGAATACGTGCAGAGAGCCTGAATTTGGCTCCAATATATGGCTCAGGCCTCGAAATTGGGATGTTTGGGATATTTTGAAAACTGCAGGGGAGTTTGTGCAAAATGTGACTCACTGCTGCGTCCAGTACTTGGCATATGTTGGGTATAAAAATTCGTAATATCAAACAGCGAATACGTGCAGAGGGCCAGAATTTGGCTCCAAAATATGGCTCAGGCCTCGAAATTGGGATATTTGCGTTATTACTGGAGGGGAGTTTGGGCAAAATGTGACTCACTGCCGCTTTCAGTACTTGGCATATGTTGGGTATAAAAAAGTCGCAATTTCAAACTGCGAATACGTGCCGAGATCCTTAATTTGGCTCCATAATATGGCGCAGGCCTCGAAGTTGGGTATATTTGGGATATATCGAAAACTGCAGGGGAGTTTATATCAAATTTGACTCACTGCCACTTTCAGGACTTGGCATATGTTGGGTATAAAAATTTGTAATATCAAACTGCGAATATGTTCATAGAGCCAGAATTTGGCTCCAAATTATAGCTCAGGTTTCGAAATTGGGAAGTTTGGGATATTTTGAAAACTGCAGGGGAGTTTAGGACAAATATGACCAAATGCTTCTTTCAGTACTTGACATATGTTGGGTATAAAAAAGTCGCAATTTCAAACTGCGAATACGTGCAGAGAGCCATAATTTGGCTCCGAAATATGGCTCAGGCCTCGAAATTGGGATGTTTGGGATATTTTGAAAACTGCATGGGACTTTGGGACAAATATGACCAAACGCCGCTTTCAGTACTTGGCATGCGTTGGGTATAAAAAGTCGTAATTTCAAACAGCGAATGCGTGCAGAGAGCCTGAATTTGGTTTCAAAATATGGCTCAGGCGTCGAAATTGGGATATGTGGGATATTTTGAAAACTGCAGAGAGGTTTGGGACAAATGTGACCAAACGCCGCTTTCAGTACTTGGCATATGTTGGGTATAAAAAGATGTAATTTCAAACTGCGAATACGTGCAGAGAGCCAGAATTTGGCTCCAAAATATGGCTCAGGCCTCGAAATTGGGATATTTGCGATATTTTGAAAACTGGAGGGGAGTTTGGGCAAAATGTGACTCACTGCCGCTTTCAGTACTTGACATATGTTGGGTATAAAAAAGTCGCAATTTCAAACTGCGAATACGTTCATAGAGCCAGAATTTGGCTCCATATTATGGCTCAGGTTTCGAAATTGGGAAGTTTGGGATATTTTGAAAACTGCAGGGGAGTTTAGGGCAATTATATGACCAAACGCCGCTTTCAGTACTTGACATATGTTGGGTATAAAAAAGTCGCAATTTCAAACTGCGAATACGTGCAGAGAGCCAGAATTTGGCTTTGAAATATGGCTCAGGCCTCGAAATTGGGATGTTTGGGATATTTTGAAAACTGCAGGGGACTTTGGGACAAATATGAACAAACGCCGCTTTCAGTACTTGGCATACGTTGGGTATAAAAAGTCGTAATTTCAAACAGCGAATGCGTGCAGAGAGCCTGAATTTGGTTTGAAAATATGACTCAGGCCTCGAAATTGGGATATGTGGGATATTTTGAAAACTGCAGAGAGGTTTGGGACAAATGTGACCAAACGTCGCTTTCAGTACTTCGCATATGTTGGGTATAAAAAGTCGTAATATCAAACTGCGAATACGTGCATAGAGCCAGAATTTGGCACCAAAATATGGCTCAGGCCTCGAAATTGGGATGTTTGGGGTATTTTGAAAACTGGAGGGAGGTTTGGGACAAATGTGACCAAACGCCGCGTTCAGTACTTGGCATATGTTGGGTATAAAAAGTCGTAATTTCAAACTGCGAATACGTGCAGAGAGCGTGAATTTAACTCCAAAATATGGCTCAGGCCTCGAAATCGGGATGTTTGGGATATTTAGAAAAATGCAGGGGAGTTTGTGCAAAATGTGACTCTTTGCCGCTTTCAGTACTTGGCATATGTTGGATATAATATGTCGCAATTTCAAACTGCGAATACGTGCAGAGAGCCAGAATTTGGCTCCAAAATATGGCTCAGGCCTCGAAATTGGGATATTTGGGATATTTCGAAAACTGCAGGGGAGTTTGTGCAAAATGTGACTCACTGCCGCTTTCAGGACTTTGCGTATGTTGGGTATAAAAATTGGTAATATCAAACTGCGAATACGTGCATAGAGCCAGAATTTGGCTCCAAATTATGGCTCAGGTTTCGAAATTGGGAAGTTTGGGATATTTTGAAAACTGCAGGGGAGTTTAGGACAAATATGACCAAACGCCGCTTTCAGTACTTGACATATGTTGGGTATAAAAAAGTCGCAATTTCAAACTGCAAATAAGTGCAGAGAGCCAGAATTTGGCTCCAAAATATGGCTCAGGACTCGAGATTGGGATGTTTGGGATATTTTGAAAACTGCAGGAGACTTTGGGACAAATATGACTCACTGCCGCTTTCAGTACTTGGCATATGTTGGGTATAAAATTCGTAATACCAAACTGCGAATACGTGCAGAGAGCCAGAATTTGGCTCCAAAATATGGGGTAGGCCTCGATATTGGGATGTTTGGGATATTTTGAAAACTGCAGGAAGGTTTGGGACAAATGTGATCAAACGCCGCTTTCAGTACTCCACATATGTTGGGTATAAATAAGTCGTAATATCAAACTGCGAATACGTGCAGAGAGCCTGAATTTGGCTCTAAAATATGGCTCAGGCCTCGAAATTGGGATGTTTGGGATATTTTGAAAACTGAAGGGGAGTTTGTGCAAAATGTGACTCACTGCTGCGTCCAGTACTTGGCATATGTTGGGTATAAAAAGTCGTAATATCAAACAGCGAATACGTGCAGAGGGCCAGAATTTGGCTCCAAAATATGGCTCAGGCCTCGAAATTGGGATATTTGCGTTATTACTTGAGGGGAGTTTGGGCAAAATGTGACTCACTGCCGCTTTCAGTACTTGGCATATGTTGGGTATAAAAAAGTCGCAATTTCAAACTGCTAATACGTGCAGAGATCCAGAATTTGGCTCCAAAAATATGGCTCAGGCCACGAAGTTGGGATATTTGGGATATTTCGAAAACTGCAGGGGAGTTTGTGCAAAATGTGACTCACTGCCGCTTTCAGGACTTGGCATATGTTGGGTATAAAAATTCGTAATATTAAACTGCGAGTACGTGCAGAGATCCAGAATTTGGCTCCAAAATATGGCCCAGGCCTCGAAATTGGGATGCTTTGCATATTTAAAAAACTGCAGGGAGGTTTGGGACAAATGTGACCAAACGCAGCTTTCAGTACTTGGCATATGTTGGTATAAAAAAGTCGCAATTTCAAACTGCGAATACGTGCAAAGAGCCAAAATTTGGCTCCATAATATGGCTCAGGCCTCGAAATTGGGATATATGGGATATTTTGAAAACTGCAGGGGAGTTTGTGCAAAATGTGACTCACTGCCGCTTTCAGGACTTGGCATATGTTGGGTATAAAAGTTGGCAATTTCGAACTGCGAATACGTGCAGAGAGCCAGAATTTGACTCCAAAATATGGCTCAGGCCTCGAAATTGGGATGTTTGGGATATTTTGAAAACTGCAGGGGACTTTGGGACAAATATGACCAAACGCCGCTTTCAGTACTTGGCATATGTTGGGTATAAAAAGTTGTAATTTCAAACAGAGAATGAGTGCAGAGAGCCTGAATTTTGCTCCAAAATATGGCGCAGGCCTCGAAATTGGGATGTTTGGGGTATTTTGAAAACTGGAGGGAGGTTTGGGACAAATGTGACCAAACGCCACGTTCAGTACTTGGCCTATGTTGGGTATAAAAAGTCGTAATTTCAAACTGCGAATACGTGCAGAGAGCCTGAATTTAACTCCAAAATATGGCTCAGGCCTCGAAATTGGGATGTTTGGGATATTTAGAAAAATGCAGGGGAGTTTGTGCAAAATGTGACTCTTTGCCGCTTTCAGTACTTGGCATATGTTGGATATTATATGTCGTAATTTCAACCTGCGAATACGTGCAGAGATCCAGAATTTGGCTCCAAAATATGGCTGAAGCCTCGATTTTAGGATGTTTGGGATATTTTGAAAACTGCTGAGGGGATTGGGACAAATGTGACCAAACGCCGCTTCCTGCACTTAGCATATGTTGGGTATAAAAAAGTCGCAATTTCAAACTGCGAATACGTGCAGAGAGCCAGAATTTGGCTCCAAAATATGGCTCAGGCCTCGAAATTGGGACGTTTGGGATATTTTGAAAACTGGAGGGAGGTTTGGGATAAATGTGACCAAACGCCGTTTTCAGTCGTTCGCATATGTTGGGTATAAAAAAGTCGTAGTTTCAAACTGCTAATACATGCAAAGAGCCAGAATTTGGGTCCAAAATATGGCTCAGGCCTCAAAATTGGGATATTTGGGATATTTTGAAAACTGCAGGGGAGTTTGTGCAAAATGTGACTCACTGCCGCTTTCAGGACTTTGCGTATGTTGGGTATAAAAATTGGTAATATCAAACTGCGAATACGTGCATAGAGCCAGAATTTGGCTCCAAATTATGGCTCAGGTTTCGAAATTGGGAAGTTTGGGATATTTTGAAAACTGCAGGGGAGTTTAGGACAAATATGACCAAACGCCGCTTTCAGTACTTGACATATGTTGGGTATAAAAAAGTCGCAATTTCAAACTGCAAATAAGTGCAGAGAGCCAGAATTTGGCTCCAAAATATGGCTCAGGACTCGAGATTGGGAGGTTTGGGATATTTTGAAAACTGCAGGAGACTTTGGGACAAATATGACTCACTGCTGCTTTCAGGAATTGGCAAATGTTGGGTATAAAAAGTCGTAATTTCAAACTGCGAATACGTGCAGAGAGCCAGAATCTGGCTCCAAAATATGGCTCAGGCCACGAAATTGGGATGCTTTGGATATTTAAAAAACTGCAGGGAGGTTTGGGACAAATGTGACCAAACGCCGCTTTCAGTACTTGGCATATGTTGGTATAAAAAAGTCGCAATTTCAAACTGCGAATACGTGCAAAGAGCCAAAATTTGGCTCCATAATATGGCTCAGGCCTCGAAATTGGGATATATGGGATATTTTGAAAACTGCAGGGGAGTTTGTGCAAAATGTGACTCACTGCCGCTTTCAGTACTTGGCATATGTTGGTATAAAAAAGTCGCAATTTCAAACTGCGAATACGTGCAAAGAGCCAAAATTTGGCTCCATAATATGGCTCAGGCCTCGAAATTGGGATATATGGGATATTTTGAAAACTGCAGGGGAGTTTGTGCAAAATGTGACCCACTGCCGCTTTCAGGACTTGGCATATGTTGGGTATAAAAGGTGGCAATTTCGAACTGCGAATACGTGCAGAGAGCCAGAATTTGACTCCAAAATATGGCTCAGGCCTCGAAATTGGGATGTTTGGGATATTTTGAAAACTGCAGGGGACTTTGGGACAAATATGACCAAACGCCGCTTTCAGTACTTGGCATATGTTGGGTATAAAAAGTTGTAATTTCAAACAGAGAATGAGTGCAGAGAGCCTGAATTTTGCTCCAAAATATGGCGCAGGCCTCGAAATTGGGATATTTGGGATATTTTGCAACTGCAGGGAGGTTTGGGACAAATGAGACCAAACGCGGCTCTCAGTACTTGGCATATGTTGGGTATAAAAAGTCGTAATTTCAAACTGCGAATACGTGCAGAGAGCCAGAATCTGGCTCCAAAATATGGCTCAGGCCACGAAATTGGGATGTGTGGGATATTTTGAAAACTGGAGGGAGGTTTGGGTCACATGTGACCAAACGCCATTTTCAGCACTTGGCATATATTGGGAATAAAAAAGTCGCAATTTCAAACTGCGAATACGTGCAGAGAGCAAGAATTTAACTCTAAAATATGGCTCAGGCCTCGAAATTTGGATATTTGAGATATTTTGAAAACTGGAGGGGAGTTTGTGCAAAATGTGACTCACTGCTGCTTTCAGTACTTGGCATATGTTGGGTATAAAATTCGTAATACCAAACTGCGAATACGTGCAGAGAGCCAGAATTTGGCTCCAAAATATGGGGTAGGCCTCGATATTGGGATGTTTGGGATATTTTGAAAACTGCAGGAAGGTTTGGGACAAATGTGATCAAACGCCGCTTTCTGTACTCCACATATGTTGGGTATAAATAAGTCGTAATATCAAACTGCGAATACGTGCAGAGAGCCTGAATTTGGCTCTAAAATATGGCTCAGGCCTCGAAATTGGGATGTTTGGGATATTTTGAAAACTGAAGGGGAGTTTGTGCAAAATGTGACTCACTGCTGCGTCCAGTACTTGGCATATGTTGGGTATAAAAAGTCGTAATATCAAACAGCGAATACGTGCAGAGGGCCAGAATTTGGCTCCAAAATATGGCTCAGGCCTCGAAATTGGGATATTTGCGTTATTACTTGAGGGGAGTTTGGGCAAAATGTGACTCACTGCCGCTTTCAGTACTTGGCATATGTTGGGTATTAAAAAGTCGCAATTTCAAACTGCTAATACGTGCAGAGATCCAGAATTTGGCTCCAAAAATATGGCTCAGGCCTCGAAGTTGGGATATTTGGAATAATTCGAAAACTGCACGGGAGTTTGTGCAAAATGTGACTCACTGCCGCTTTCAGGACTTTGCGTATGTTGGGTATAAAAATTGGTAATATCAAACTGCGAATACGTGCATAGAGCCAGAATTTGGCTCCAAATTATGGCTCAGGTTTCGAAATTGGGAAGTTTGGGATATTTTGAAAACTGCAGGGGAGTTTAGGACAAATATGACCAAACGCCGCTTTCAGTACTTGACATATGTTGGGTATAAAAAAGTCGCAATTTCAAACTGCAAATAAGTGCAGAGAGCCAGAATTTGGCTCCAAAATATGGCTCAGGCCTCGAAATTGGGATATTTGGGATATTTCGAAAACTGCAGGGGAGTTTGTGCAAAATGTGACTCACTGCCGCTTTCAGGACTTGGCATATGTTGGGTATAAAAATTCGTAATATTAAACTGCGAGTACGTGCAGAGATCCAGAATTTGGCTCCAAAATATGGACCTATGCACGTATTCGCAGTTTGAAATTACGACTTTTTATACCCAACATATGTCAAGTCCTGAAAGCGGCAATGAGTCACATTTTGCACAAACTCCCTGCAGTTTTTGAAATATGCCAAATATCCCAATTTCGAGGCCTGAGCCATATTTTGGAGCCAAATTCTGGCTCTCTGCACGTATTCGCAGTTTGAAATTGCGACTTTTTTATACCCAACATATGCGAAGTACTGAAAGCGGCGTTTGGTCACATTTTGCACAAACTCCCCCGCAGTTTTCAAAATATCTCAAACATCCCAATATCGAGGCCTGAGCCATATTTTGGAGCCAAATTCTGGTTCTCTGCACGTATTCGCAGTTTGATATTATGACTTTTTATAACCAACATATGCCAAGTACTGAAAGCGGCGTTAGGTCACATTTGCCCCAATCTCCGCTGCAGTTTTCAAAATATCCCAAACATCCCAATTTCGAGGCCTGAGCCATATTTTGGAGCCAAATTCAGGCTCTCTGCACGTATTCGCAGTTTGAAATTACGACTTTTTATACCCAACATATGCCAAGTACTGAAAGCTCCATTTGGTCATATTTGTCCCAAACCCCCCTGCAGTTTTCAAAATATCCCAAACATCCCAATTTCGAGGCCTGAGCCAAATTCTGGCTCTATGCACGTATTCGCAGTTTGAAATTAGGACTTTTTATACCCAACGTATGTCAAGTCCTGAAAGCGGCAATGAGTCACATTTTGCACAAACTCCCCTGCAGTTTTCGAAATATGCCAAATATCCAAATTTCGAGGCCTGAGCCATATTTTTGAACCAAAATCTGGCTCTCTACACGTATTCGCAGTTTGAAATTGCGACTTTATTATACAAAACATATGCCAAGTACGGAAAGCGGCCTTTGGTCACATTTGTCCCAATCCCCCCTGCAGTTTTCAAAATATCCCAAACATCCCAATATCGAGGCCTGAGCCATATTTTAGATCCAAATTCTGGCTCTATGCACGTATTCGCAGGTTGACATTACGACTTATTATACCCAACATATGCCAAGTACTGACAGCGGCAATGAGTCACATTTTGCACAAACTCCTTTGCAGTTTTCAAAATATCCCAAACATCCCAATTTTGAGGCCTGAGCCATATTTTGGAGCCAAATTCAGGCTCTTTGCACGTATTCGCAGTTTGAAATTAGGACTTTTTATACCCAACATATGCCAAGTACTGAAAGCGGCGTTTGGTCACATTTGTCCCAAACCTCCCACCAGTTATCAAAATATCCCAAATATCCCAATTTCGAGGCTTGAGCCATATTTTGGAGCCAAATTCTGGCTCTCTGCACGTATTCGCAGTTCGAAATTGCGACTTTTTTATACCCAACATATGCCAAGTACTGAAATCGGCGTTTGGTCACATTTGTCCCAAACCTGCCTGCAGTTGTCAAAATATCCCAAATATCCCAATTTCGAGGCCTGAGCCATATTTTGCAGCCAAATTCTGTCTCTGTACGTTTTCGCAGTTTGATATTACGACTTTTTATACCCAACATATACAAAGTACTGGACGCAGCAGTGAATCACATTTTGCACAAACTCCCCTGCAGTTTTCAAAATATCCCAAATATCCCAATTTCGAGGCCTGATCCATATTTTGGAGCCAAATTCTGGCTCTCTGCACGTATTCGCAGTTTGAAATTACGACTTTTTATACCCAACATATGCGGAGTACCGAAAGCGGCATTTGGTCACATTTGTCCCAAACCCCCCTGAAGTTTTCAAAATATTCCAAACATCCCAATTTTGAGGCCTGAGCCATATTTTGGAGCCAAATTCTGGCTCTCTGCACGTATTCGCAGTTTGAAATTACTACTTTTTTATACCCAACATGTGCGAAGTACTGAAAGCGGCGTTTGGACACATTTGTCCCAAACCTCCCTGCAGTTTTCAAAATATCCCAAACATCCCTATTTCGAGGCCTGAGCCATATTTTGGAGCCAAATTCTGGCCCTCTGAACGTATTCGCAGTTTGAAATTACTACTTTTTTATACCCAACATATGCGAAGTACTGAAAGCGGCGTTTGGTGACATTTGTCCCAAACCTCCCTGCAGTTTTCAAAATATCCCACACATTCCAATATCGAGGCCTGAGCCATATTTTGGAGCCAAATTCAGGCTCTCTGCACGTATTCTCAGTTTGAAATTACGACTTTTTATACCCAACCAATGCCAAGTACTGAAAGTGGCAGTGAGTCACATTTTCCACAAACTCCCCTGCAGTTTTCAAAATATCCCAATTTCGAGGCCTGAGCCATATTTTGGAGCCAAAATTTGGCTCTCTGCTCGTATTCGCAGTTTGAAATTACAACTTTTTATACCCAACATATGCCAAGTACTGAATGCGGCGTTTGGTCACATATTTCCCAAACTTCCATGCAGTTTTCAAAATATTCCAAACATCCCAATATCGAGGCCTGAGCCACATTTTAGAGCCAAATTTAGGCTCTCTGAACGTATTCGCAGCTTGAAATAACGACTTTTTATACCCAACATATGCCAAGTACTGAAAAAGGCAGTGAGTCACATTTTGCACAAACTCCCCTGCAGTTTCCAAAATATCGCAAATATCCCAATTTTTAGGCCTGAGCCATATTTTGGAGCCAAATTCTGGCTCTCTGCACGTATTCGCAGTTTGAAATTACGACTTTTTTATACCCAACATATGCCTAGTCATGAAAGCGGCAGTGAGTCACATTTTGCATAAATTCCCCTGCAGTTTTCAAAATATCCCAATTTCGAGGCCTGAGCCATTTTTTGGAGCCAAATTCTGGCTCTCTGCACGTATTCGCAGTTTGAAATTGCGACTTTTTATACCCAACATATGCCAAGTCCTGAGATCGGCAGTGAGTCACATTTTGCACAATCTCCCCTGCAGTTTTCGAAAGATCCCAAATATCCCAATTTCGAGGGATATGCCATATTTTGGAGTCAAATTCACGCTCTCTGCACGTATTCGCAGTTTGAAATTGCGACTTTTTATACCCAACATATGCCACGTACTGAAAGCGGCGTTTGGTCATATTTGTCCCAATCCCCCCTGCAGTTTTCAAAATATCCCAAACATCCCAATTTCGAGGCCTGAGCCACATTTTAGAGCCAAATTTAGGCTCTCTGAACGTATTCGCAGCTTGAAATAACGACTTTTTATACCCAACATATGCCAAGTACTGAAAAAGGCAGTGAGTCACATTTTGCACAAACTCCCCTGCAGTTTCCAAAATATCGCAAATATCCCAATTTTTAGGCCTGAGCCATATTTTGGAGCCAAATTCTGGCTCTCTGCACGTATTCGCAGTTTGAAATTACGACTTTTTCCCATCATTTGCTAAGTCCTGAAAGCGGCAGTGAGTAACATTTTGCACAAACTCCCCTGCAGTTTTCGAAATATCCCAAATATCCCAATTTCGAGGCCTGAGCCATATTTTGGAGCCAAATTCTGGCTCTCTGCACGTATTCGCAGTTTGAAATTGCGACTTTTTTATACCCAACATATGCCAAGTACTGAAAGCGGCGTTTGGTCACATTTGTCCCAATCCCCCCTGCAATTTTCTGAATATCCCGAATATCCCAATTTCGAGGCCTGAGCCATATTTTGGAGCCAAATTCTGGCTCTCTGCACATATTCGCAGTTCGAAATTGCGAATTTTTATACCCAACATATGCCGAGTACTGAAAGCAGCAGTGAGTCACATTTTGCACAAACTCCCCTGCAGCTTTCAAAATATCCCAAATATCCCAATTTCGAGGTCTGAGTTATATTTTGGAGCCAACTTATGGCTCTCTGCACGTATTCGCAGTTTGATATTATGACTTATTATACCAAACAAATGCCAAGTACTGAAAGCGGCGTTAGGTCACATTTGTCCCAAACCTCCCTTCAGTTTTCAAAATATCCCAAACATCCCAATTTCGAGGCCTGAGCCATATTTTTTGAGAAAAATTCTGGCCCTCTGAACGTATTCGCAGTTTGAAATTAAGACTTTTTTATACCCAACATTTGCCAAGTCATGCAAGCGGCAGTGAGTCACATTTTGCATAAACTCCCCTGCAGTTTTCAAAATATCCCAAACATCCCAATTTCGAGGCCTGAGCTAATTTTGGAGCCAAATTTTGGCTCTCTGCACGTTTTCGCAGTTTAATATTACGACTTTTTATACCCAACATATGCCAAGTACTGAAAGCGGCAGTGAGTCACATTTTTCACAAACTCCCTTGCAGTTTTCAAAATACCCCAAATATCCCAATTTGGAGGCCTGAGCCATATTTTTGAGCCAAATTCTGGCTCTCTGCACGTATTCGCAGTTTGAAATTACGACTTTTTATACCAAACATATGCAACGTACTGAAAGCGGCGTTTGGTCATATTTGTCCCAAACCCCTCTGCAGTTTTCAAAATATCCCAAACATCCCAATTTCGAGGCCTTAGCCATATTTTGGAGCCAAATTTTGGCTCTATGCATGTATTCGCAGTTTTAAATTACGACTTTTTATACCCAACATATGCCTAGTCCTGAAAGCGGCAGAGAGTCACATTTTGCACAAACTCCCCTGCAGTTTTCGAAATATCCCAAATATCCCAATTTCGTGGCCTGAGCCATATTTTAGAGCCGAATTCTGGCTCTCTGCACGTATTCGCAGTTTGAAATTACGACTTTTTATACCCAACATATGCCAAGTACTGAAAGCGGCGTTTGGTCATATTTGTCCCAATCCCCCCTGCAGTTTTCAAAATATCCCAAACATCCCAATTTCGAGACCTGAGCCATATTTTGGAGCCAAATTCTGGCTCTCTTCACGTATTCGCAGTTTGAAATTACGACATTTTATACCCAACATATGCCAAGTACTGAAAGCGGCAGAGAGTCACATTTTGCACAAACTCCCCTGCAGTTTTTAAAATATCCCAAATATCCCAATTTCGAGGCCTGAGCTATATTTTGGAGCCAAATTCTGGCTCTCTGCAGGTATTCGCTGTTTGAAATTACGACTTTTTATACCCAACATATGCGAAGTACTGAAAGCGGCGTTTGGTCACATTTGTCTCAAACCTCATTGCATTTTTAAAAGTATCCCAAACATCCCCAATTTCGAGGGCTGAGCCACATTTTGGAGCCAAATTCTGGCTCTATACTCGTATTCGCAGTTTGAAATTACGACTTTTTATACCCAACATATGCGAAATCCTGAAAGCAGCAGTGAGTCACATTTTGCGCAAACTCCCTGCAGTTTTCGAATTATCCCAAATATCCCAATTTCGTGGCCTGAGCCATATTTTGGAGCCAAATTCTGGCTCTCTGCACGTATTCGCAGTTTGAAATTACGACTTTTTATACCCAACATATTCCAAGTACTGAAAGCGGCAGTGAGTAACATTTTGCACAAACTCCCCTGCAGTTTTTAAAATATCCCAAATATCCCAATTTCGAGGCCTGAGCCATATTTTGGAGCCAAATCCTGGCTCTCTGCATGTATTCGCAGTTTGAAATAACGACTTTTTATACAGAACATATGCCAAGTACTGAAAGCGGCGTTGGGTCACATTTGTCCCAATCTCCCCTGCAATTTTCAAAATATTCCGAACATCCCAATTTCGAGGCCTGAGCCATATTTTGGAGCCAAATTCTGGCCCAATGTATGTATTCGCAGTTTGAAATTGCGACTTTCTTTACCCAACATATGCCAAGTACTGAAAGCAGCAGTGAGTCACATTTTGCACAAACTCCCCTGCAGCTTTCAAAATATCCCAAATATCCCAAATTCGAAGCCTGAGCCATATTTTGAAGCAAAATTTTGGCTCTCTGTACGTATTCGCAGTTTGATATTATGACTTTTTTATACCCAACAAATGCCAAGTACTGAAAGCGGCGTTTGGCCACATTTGTCCCAATCCCCCCTGCAATTCTCAAAATATCCAGAATATCCGAATTTCGAGCCCTGAGCCATATTTTGGAGCCAAATTCTGGCTCTCTGCACCTATTCGCAGTTTGAAATTACGATTTTTATACCCAACATATGCGAAGTACTGAAAGCGGCGTTTGGTCACATTTGTCCCAAACCTCATTGCATTTTTAAAAATATCCCAAACATCCCAATTTCGAGGCCTGAGCCATATTTTGGAGCCAAATTCTGGCTTTCTGCACGTATTCGCAGTTTAATATTACGACTTTTTATACCCATCATATGCCAAGTACTGAAAGCGGTAGTGAGTCACATTTTGTACAAACTCCCCTGCAGTTTTCAAAATATCCCAAATCAACCAATTTCGAGGCTTGAGCCTTATTTTGGAGCCAAATTCAGGCTGTCTGCACGTATTCGCAGTTTGAAATTACGACTTTTTATACCCAACATATGCGAATTACTGAGAGCGGCGTTTGGTCACATTTGTCCCAAACCTCCCTGCAGTTTTCAAAATATCGCAAACATCCCAATTTCGAGGCCTGAGCCATATTTTGGAGACAAATTCTGGCTCTCTGCACATATTCGCAGTTTGAAATTACGACTTTTTATACGGAACATATGCCAAGTACTGAGAGCGGCGTTTGGTCACATTTGTCCCAATCCCCCGTTCAGTTTTCAAAATATCCCAAACACCCCAATTTAGAGGCCTGAGCCAAATTCTGGCTCTATGCACGTATTCGCAGTTTGAAATTTTGACTTTTTATACCCAACATATGTCAAGTCCCGAAAGAGGCAATGAGTCACATTTTGCACAAATTCCCCTGCAGTTTTTGAAATATGACAAATATCCCAAGTTCGAGGCCTGAACCATATTTTGGAGCCAAATTCTGGCTCTCTGCACGTATTCGCAGTTTGAAATTGCGACTTTTTTATACCCAACATATGCAAAGTACTGAAAGCGGCGTTTGGTCACATTTTGCACAAACTCCCCTGCAGTTTTCAAAATATCTCAAACATCCCAATATCGAGGCCTGAGCCATATTTTGGAGCCAAATTCTGGTTCTCTGCACGTATTCACAGTTTGATATTATGACTTTTTATAACCAACATATGCAAAGTACTGAAAGCGGCGTTTGGTCACATTTGTCCCAATCCCCGCTGCAGTTTTCAAAATATCCCAAACATCCCAATATCGAGGCCCGAGCCATATTTTGGAGCCAAATTCTGGCTCTCTGCACGTATTCGCAGTTTGAAATTACGACTTTTTATACCCAACATATGCCAAGTACTGAAAGCGGCATTTGGTCTTATTTGTCCCAAACCCCCCTGCAGTTTTCAAAATATCCCAAACATCTCAATTTCGAGGCCTGAGCCAAATTCTGGCTCTATGCACGTATTCGCAGTTTGAAATTACGACTTTTTATACCCAACATATGTCTAGTCCTTAAAGCGGCAATGAGTCACATTTTGTACAAACTCCCCTGCAGTTTTCAAAATATCCCAAACATCCCAATTTCGAGGCCTGAACCATATTTTGGAGCCAAATTCAGGCTCTCTGCACGTATTCGCAGTTTGAAATTACGACTTTTTATACCCAACATATGCCAAGTACTGAAAGCGGCGTTTGGTCACATTTGTCCCAAACCTCCCTCCAGTTTTCAAAATATCCCAAATATCCCAATTTCGAGGCTTGAGCCATATTTTGGAGCCAAAATCTAGCTCTCTGCACGTATTCGCAGTTCGAAATTACGACTTTTTATACCCAACATATGCAAAGTACTGAAAGCGGCATTTTGGTCACATTTGTCCCTAACCTCCCTGCAGTTTTCAAAATATCCCAAATATTCCAATTTCGAGGCCTGAGCCATATTTTGGAGCCAAATTCTGGCTCCCTGCACGTATTCGCAGTTTGATATTACGACTTTTTATACCCAACATATGCCAAGTACTGAAAGCGGCGTTTGGTCACATTTGTCCCAAACCTCCCTCCAGTTTTCGAAATATCCCAAATATCCCAATTTCGGGGCCTGAGCCATATTTTGGAGTCAAATTCTGACTCTCTGCACGTATTCGCAGTTTGATATTACGTCTTTTTATACCCAACATATGCCTGGTACTGGACGCAGCAGTAAGTCACATTTTGCACAAACTCCCCTGCAGCTTTCAAAATATCCCAAATATCCCAATTTCGAGGCCTGAGCCATATTTTGGAGCCAAATTCTGGCTCTCTGCACGTATTCTCAGTTTGAAATTACTAATTTTTTATACCCAACATATGCCAGGTACTGGACGCAGCAGTGAGTCACATTGTGCATAAACTCCCCTGCAGTTTTCAAAATATCCCAAATATCCCAATTTCGAGGCCTGAGCCATTTTTTGGAGCCAAATTCAGGCTCTCTGCACGTATTTGCAGTTTGAAATTGCGACTTTTTTATACCCAACATATGCCAAGAACTGAAAGCTGCAGTGAGTAACATTTTGCACAAACTCCCCTGCAGTTTTCAAAATATCCCAAATATCCCAATTTCGAGGCCTGAGCCATATTTTGGAGCCAAATTCTGGCTCTCAGCACGTATTGGCAGTTTGAAATTGCGAATTTTTATACCCAACATATGCCGAGTACTGCAAGCAGCAGTGAGTCACATTTTGCACAAACTCCCCTGCAGGTTTCAAAATATCCCAAATACCCCAATTTCGAGGCCTGAGCCATATTTTGGAGCCAAATTCTGGCTCTCTGCACGTATTCGCAGTTTGAAATTACTACTTTTTTATACCCAACATATGCAAAGTACTGAAAGCGGCGTTTGGTGACATATGTCCCAAACTTCCATGCAGTTTTCAAAATATCCCAAACATCCCAATATCGAGGCCTGAGCCACATTTTAGAGCCAAATTTAGGCTCTCTGCACGTATTCGCAGCTTGAAATAACGACTTTTTATACCCAACATATGCCAAGTACTGAAAAAGGCAGTGAGTCACATTTTGCACAAACTTCCCTGCAGTTTTCGAAATATCCCAAATATCCCAATTTCGAGGCCTGAGCCATATTTTGGAGCAAAATTCAAGCTCTCTGCACGTAATCGCAGTTTGAAATTACGACTTTTTATACCCAACAAATGCCAAGTACTGAAAGCGGCAGTGAGTCACATTTTGCACAAACCTTCCTGCAGTTTATAACATATCCCAAACATCCCAATATCGAGTCCTGAGCCATATTTTGGAGCCAAATTCTGGCTCTCTGCACGTATTCGCAGTTTGATATTACGACATTTTATACCCAACATATGCCAAGTCCTGAAAGCGGCAGTGAGTCATATTTTGCACAAACTCCCCTGCAGTTTTCAAAATATCCCAAATTTCACGATTTCGAGGCCTGAGCCATATTTTGGAGCCAAAATCTGGCTCTCTGCACGTATTCGCAGTTTTAAATTGCGACTTTTTTATACCCAACATATGCCAAGTACTGAAAGCGGCAGTGAGTGACATTTTGCACAAACTCCCTTGCAGTTTTCGAAATATCCCAAGTATCCCAATTTCAAGGCCTGAGCCATATTTTGGAGCCAAATTCTGGCTCTCTGCACGTATTCGCAGTTTGAAATTACGACTTTTTTATACCCAACTAATGCCAAGTCCTGAAAGCGGCAGTGAGTCACATTTTGCATAAACTCCCCTGCAGTTTTCAAAATATCCCAAATATCCCAATTTTGAGGCCTGAGCCATTTTTTGGAGCCAAATTCTGGCTCTCTGCACGTATTCGCAGTTTGAAATTGCGACTTTTTTATACCCAACATATGCCAAGAACTGAAAGCGGAGTTTTGACACATTTGTCCCAATCTCCTCTGCAGTTTTCAAAATATATCAAACATCCCAATTTCGAGCCCTGAGCCATATTTTAGAGCCAAATTCAGGCTCTCTGCACGTATTCACAGTTTGAAATTACGACTTTTTATACCCAACATATTCCAAGTACTGAAAGCGGCAGTGAGTAACATTTTGCACAAACTCCCCTGCAGTTTTCAAAATATCCCACATATCCCAATTTCGAGGCCTGAGCCATATTTTGGAGCCAAATCCTGGCTCTCTGCACGTATTCGCAGTTTGAAATAACGACTTTTTATACAGAACATATGCCAAGTACTGAAAGCGGCGTTGGGTCACATTTGTCTCAATCCCCCCTGCAATTTTCAAAATATTCCGAACATCCCAATTTCGAGGCCTGAGCCATATTTTGAAGCAAAATTTTGGCTCTCTGTACGTATTCGCAGTTTGATATTATGATTTTTTATACCCAACAAATGCCAAGTACTGAAAGCGGTGTTTGGCCACATTTGTCCCAATCCCCCCTGCAATTTTCAAAATATCCCGGACATCCCAATTTCGAGGGCAGAGCCATATTTTGGAGCCAAATTATGGCTCTCTGCACGTATTCACAGTTTGAAATTACGACTTTTTTATACCCAACATATGCTAAGTACTGAAAGCGGCGTTTGGTCATATTTGTCCCAAACCCCCTGCAGTTTTCAAAATATCCCAAACTTCCCAATTTCGAGGCCTGAGCCATATTTTGGAGCTAAATTCCAGCTCTCTGTACATATTCGCAGTTTGATATTTCGACTTTTTATACCCAACATATGCCAAGTACTGGAAGCGGCAATGAGTCACATTTTGCACAAACTCCCCTGTAGTTTTCAAAATATCCCAAAGATTCCAATTTCGAGGCCTGAGCCATATTTTATAGCCAAATTCAGGCTCTCTGCACGTATTCACAGTTTGAAATTACGACTTTTTATACCCAACATTTGCCAAGTACTGAAAGCGGCGTTTGGTCACATTTGTCCCAAACCTCCCTCCAGTTTTCGAAATATCCCAAATATCCCAATTTCGAGGCTTGAGCTATATTTTGGAGGCAAAATCTGTCTCTCTGCACGTATTCGCAGTTCGAAATTGCGAATTTTTTATACCCAACATATGCCAAGTACTGGACGCAGCAGTGAGTCACATTTTGCACAAACTCCCCTGCAGTTTTCAAAATATCCCAAATATCTTAATTTCGAGGCTTGAGCCATATTTTGGAGCCAAATTCTGTCTCTCTGCACTTATTCGCAGTTTGAAATTGCGACTTTATTATACCCAACATATGCCAAGTACTGAAAGCGGCAGTGAGTCACATTTTGAACAAACCCCCCTGCAGTTTTCAAAATATCCCAAATTTCCCAATTTTGAGACCTGAGCCCTATTTTCGAGCCAAATTCTGGCTCTCTGCACGTATTCGCAGTTAGAAATTACGACTTTTTATACCCAACATATGCTAAGTCATGAAAACGGCAGTGAGTCACATTTTGCACAAACTTCCCTGTAGTTTTCAATATATCCCAAATATCCCAATATCGAGGCCTGAGCAATATTTTGGAGCAAAATTCTGGCTCTCTGCACGTATTCGCAGTTTGATATTACGACTTTTTATACCCAACATATGCCAAGTCCTGAAAGCGGCATTGAGTCACATTTTGCACAAACGCCCCTGCAGTTTTCCAAATGTCCAAAATATCCCAATTTTGAGGCCTGAGCCATATTTTGGAGCCAAATTCTGGCTCTCTGCACGTATTTGCAGTTTTAAATTACGACTTTTTATACCCAACATATGCCAAGTCCTGAAAACGGCGTTTGGTCACATTTGACCAAACCTCCTCCAGTTTTCAAAATATCCCAAATATCCCAATTTCGAGGCTTGAGCCATATTTTGGAACCAAAATCTGGCTCTCTGCACGTATTCGCAGGTTGAAATTATGACTTATTATACCCAACATATGCCAAGTACTGAAAGCGGCAATGAGTCACATTTTGCACAAACTCCCCTGCAGTTTTCAAAATATATCAAACATCCCAATTTCGAGGCCTAAGCCATATTTTGGAGCCAAATTCACGCTCTCTGCACGTATTCGCAGTTTGAAATTACGACTTTTTATACCCAACATATGCCAAGTACTGAAAGCGTCGTTTGGTCACATTTGTCCCAAACCTCCCTCCAGTTTTCGAAATATCCCAAATATCCCAATTTCGAGGCCTGAGCCATATTTTGGAGCCAAAATCTGGCTCTCTGCACGTATTCGCAGTTTTAAATTGCGACTTTTTATACCCAACGTATGCCAAGTACTGAAAGCAGCGTTTGGTCACATTTGTCCCAATCCCCCCTGCAATTTTCAAAATATCCCGAACATCCCAATTTCGAGGCCTGAGCCATATTTTCGAGCAAAATTCTGGCTCTCTGCACGTATTCGCAGTTAGAAATTACGACTTTTTATACCCAACATATGCTAAGTCATGAAAACGGCAGTGAGTCACATTTTGCACAAACTTCCCTGTAGTTTTCAATATATCCCAAATATCCCAATATCGAGGCCTGAGCAATATTTTGGAGCAAAATTCTGGCTCTCTGCACGTATTCGCAGTTTGATATTACGACTTTTTATACCCAACATATGCCAAGTCCTGAAAGCGGCATTGAGTCACATTTTGCACAAACGCCCCTGCAGTTTTCCAAATGTCCAAAATATCCCAATTTCGAGGCCTGAGCCATATTTTGGAGCCAAATTCTGGCTCTCTGCACGTATTTGCACTTTTAAATTACGACTTTTTATACCCAACATATGCCAAGTCCTGAAAACGGCGTTTGGTCACATTTGACCAAACCTCCCTCCAGTTTTCAAAATATCCCAAATATCCCAATTTCGAGGCTTGAGCCATATTTTGGAACCAAAATCTGGCTCTCTGCACGTATTCGCAGGTTGAAATTACGACTTATTATACCCAACATATGCCAAGTACTGAAAGCGGCAATGAGTCACATTTTGCACAAACTCCCCTGCAGTTTTCAAAATATATCAAACATCCCAATTTCGAGGCCTAAGCCATATTTTGGAGCCAAATTCACGCTCTCTGCACGTATTCGCAGTTTGAAATTACGACTTTTTATACCCAACATATGCCAAGTACTGAAAGCGTCGTTTGGTCACATTTGTCCCAAACCTCCCTCCAGTTTTCGAAATATCCCAAATATCCCAATTTCGAGGCCTGAGCCATATTTTGGAGCCAAAATCTGGCTCTCTGCACGTATTCGCAGTTTTAAATTGTGACTTTTTATACCCAACGTATGCCAAGTACTGAAAGCAGCGTTTGGTCACATTTGTCCCAATCCCCCCTGCAATTTTCAAAATATCCCGAACATCCCAATTTCGAGGCCTGAACCATATTTTCGAGCCAAATTCTGGCTCTCTGCACGTATTCGCAGTTAGAAATTACGACTTTTTATACCCAAAATATGCCAAGTCCTGAAAGCGGCGTTTGGTCACATTTGACCCAAACCTCCCTCCAGTTTTCAAAATATCCCAAATATCCCAATTTCGAGGCTTGAGCTATATTTTGGAGCCAAAATCTGTCTCTCTGCACGTATTCGCAGTTCGAAATTGCGAATTTTTTATACCCAACATATGCCAATTTCTGGACGCAGCAGTGAGTCACATTTTGCACAAACTCCCCTGCAGTTTTCAAAATATCCCAAATATCTTAATTTCGAGGCTTGAGCCATATTTTGGAGCCAAATTCTGTCTCTCTGCACTTATTCGCAGTTTGAAATTGCGACTTTATTATATCCAACATATGCCAAGTACTGAAAGCGGCAGTGAGTCACATTTTGAACAAACCCCCCTGCAGTTTTCAAAATATCCCAAATTTCCCAATTTTGAGACCTGAGCCATATTTTCGAGCCAAATTCTGGCTCTCTGCACGTATTCGCAGTTAGAAATTACGACTTTTTATACCCAACATATGCTAAGTCATGAAAACGGCAGTGAGTCACATTTTGCACAAACTTCCCTGTAGTTTCCAAATATCCCAAATATCCCAATATCGAGGCCTGAGCAATATTTTGGAGCAAAATTCTGGCTCTCTGCACGTATTCGCAGTTTGATATTACGACTTTTTATACCCAACATATGCCAAGTCCTGAAAGCGGCATTGAGTCACATTTTGCACAAACGCCCCTGCAGTTTTCCAAATGTCCAAAATATCCCAATTTCGAGGCCTGAGCCATATTTTGGAGCCAAATTCTGGCTCTCTGCACGTATTTGCAGTTTTAAATTACGACTTTTTATACCCAACATATGCCAAGTCCTGAAAACGGCGTTTGGTCACATTTGACCAAACCTCCCTTCAGTTTTCAAAATATCCCAAATATCCCAATTTCGAGGCTTGAGCCATATTTTGGAGCCAAATTCACGCTCTCTGCACGTATTTGCAGTTTTAAATTACGACTTTTTATACCCAACATATGCCAAGTACTGAAAGCGGCGTTTGGTCACATTTGTCCCAAACCTCCCTCCAGTTTTCGAAATATCCCAAATATCCCAATTTCGAGGCCTGAGCCATATTTTGCAGTCAAATTCTGACTCTCTGCACGTATTCGCAGTTTGATATTACGTCTTTTTATACCCAACATATGCCAGGTACTGGACGCAGCAGTGAGTCACATTTTGCACAAACTCCCCTGCAGCTTTCAAAATATCCCAAATATCCCAATTTCGAGGCCTGAGCCATATTTTTGAGCCAAATTCTGGCTCTCTGCACGTATTCTCAGTTTGAAATTACGAATTTTTTATACCAAACATATGCCAGGTACTGGACGCAGCAGTGAGTCACATTTTGCATAAACTCCCCTGCAGTTTTCAAAATATCCCAAATATCCCAATTTCGAGGCCTGAGCCATTTTTTGGAGCCAAATTCTGGCTCTCTGCACGTATTTGCAGTTTGAAATTGCGACTTTTTTATACCCAACATATGCCAAGAACTGAAAGCGGCGTTTGGACACATTTGTCCCAATCCCTCCTGCAATTTTCAAAATATATCAAACATCCCAATTTCGAGTCCTGAGCCTTATTTTAGAGCCAAATTCAGGCTCTCTGCACGTATTCGCAGTTTGAAATTACGACTTTTTATACCCAACAAATGCCAAGTACTGAAAGCTGTAGTGAGTAACATTTTGCACAAACTCCCCTGCAGTTTTCAAAATATCCCAAATATTCCAATTTCGAGGCCTGAGCCATATTTTGGAGCCAAATTCTGGCTCTCAGCACGTATTGGCAGTTTGAAATTGCGAATTTTTATACAAAACATATGCCGAGTACTGAAAGCAGCAGTGAGTCACATTTTGCACAAACTCCCCTGCAGGTTTCAAAATATCCCAAATACCCCAATTTCGAGGCATGAGCCATATTTTGGAGCCAAATAGTGGCTCTCTGCACGTATTCGCAGTTTGAAATTACTACTTTTTTATACCCAACATATGCGAAGTACTGAAAGCGGCGTTTGGTCACATTTGTCCCAAACATCCCTGCAGTTTTCAAAATATCCCAAACATTCCAATATCGAGGCCTGAGCCATATTTTGGAGCCAAATTCAGGCTCTCTGCCCGTATTCTCAGTTTGAAATTACGACTTTTTATACCCAACCAATGCCAAGTACTGAAAGCGGCAGTGGGTCACATTTTCCACAAACTCCCCTGCAGTTTTCAAAATATCCCAATTTCGAGGCCTGAGTCATATTTTGGAGCCAAAATTTGGCTCTTTGCACGTATTCGCAGTTTGAAATTACAACTTTTTATACCCAACATATGCCAAGTACTGAATGCGGCGTTTGGTCACAAATGTCCCAAACTTCCATGCAGTTTTCAAAATATCCCATACATCCCAATATCGAGGCTTGAGCCACATTTTAGAGCCAAATTTAGGCTCTCTGCACGTATTCGCAGCTTGAAATAACGACTTTTTATACCCAACATATGCCAAGTACTGTAAAAGGCAGTGAGTCACATTTTGCACAAACTCCCCTGCAGTTTCCAAAATATCGCAAATATCCCAATTTCGAGGCCTGAGCCATTTTTTGGAGCCAAATTCTGGCTCTCTGCACGTATTCGCAGTTTGAAATTGCGACTTTTTATACCGGACATATGTGAAGTACCGATAGCGGCATTTGGTCACATTTGTCCCAAACCCCCCTGCAGTTTTCAAAATATCCCAAACATCCCAATTTCGAGGCCTGAGCCACATTTTAGAGCCAAATTCTGGCTCTCTGCACGTATTCGCAGTTTGAAATTACGACTTTTTTATACCCAACATAGGCCAAGTCTAGAAAGCGGCATTGAGTCACATTTTGCATAAACTCCCCTGCAGTTTTCAAAATATCCCAAATATCCCAATTTCGAGGCCTGAGCCATTTTTTGGAGCCAAATTCTGGCTCTCTGCACGTATTCGCAGTTTGAAATTGCGACTTTTTTATATCCAACATATGCCAAGAACTGAAAGCGGAGTTTGGACACATTTGTCCCAATCTCCTCTGCAGTTTTCAAAATATATCAAACATCCCAATTTCGAGCCCTGAGCCATATTTTAGAGCCAAATTCAGGCTCTCTGCACGTATTCGCAGTTTGAAATTACGACTTTTTATACCCAACATATTCCAAGTACTGAAAGCGGCAGTGAGTAACATTTTGCACAAACTCCCCTGCAGTTTTCAAAATATCCCAAGTATCCCAATGTCGAGGCCTGAGCCATATTTTCGAGCCAAATTCTGGCTCTCTGCACGTATTCTCAGTTTGAAATTACGACTTTTTTATACCCAACATATGCCAAGTACTGAAAGCGGCGTTGGGTCACATTTGTCCCAATCCCCCCCGCAATTTTCAAAATATTCCGAACATCCCAATTTCGAGGCCTGAGCCATATTTTGGAGCCAAATTCTGGCCCAATGTATGTATTCGCAGTTTGAAATTGCGACTTTCTTTACCCAACATATGCCAAGTACTGAAAGCAGCAGTGAGTCACATTTTGCACAAACTCTCCTGCAGCTTTCAAAATATCCCAAATATCCCAATTTCGAGGCCTGAGCCATATTTTGAAGCAAAATTTTGGCTCTCTGCACGTATTCGCAGTTTGAAATTGCGACTTTTTTATACCCAACAAATGCCAAGTACTGAAAGCGGTGTTTGGCCACATTTGTCCCAATCCCCCCTGCAATTTTCAAAATATCCCGAACATCCCAATTTCGAGCCAGAGCCATATTTTGGAGCCAAATTCTGGCTCTCTGCACGTATTCACAGTTTGAAATTACGACTTTTTTATACCCAACATATGCCAAGTACTAAAAGCGGCGTTTGGTCATATTTGTCCCAAACCCCCTGTAGTTTTCAAAATATCCCAAACTTCCCAATTTCGAGGCCTGAGCCATATTTTGGAGCTAAATTCCAGCTCTCTGTACATATTCGCAGTTTGATATTTCGACTTTTTATACCCAACATATGCCAAGTACTGAAAGTGGCAATGAGTCACGTTTTGCACAAACTCCCCTGTAGTTTTCAAAATATCCCAAACATTCCAATTTCGAGGCCTGAGCCGTATTTTATAGCCAAATTCAGGCTCTCTGCACGTATTCACAGTTTGAAATTACGACTTTTTATACCCAACATATGCCAAGTACTGAAAGCGGCGTTTGGTCACATTTGTCACAAACCTCCCTCCAGTTTTCAAAATATCCCAAATATCCCCATTTCGAGGCCTGAGCCATATTTTGGAGCCAAAATCTGGTTCTCTGCACGTATTCGCAGTTTTAAATTGCGACTTTTTTATACCCAACATATGCCAAGTACTGAAAGCGGCGTTTGGTCACATTTGTCCCAATCCCCCCTGCAGTTTTCAAAATATCTCAAACATCCCAATTTCGAGGCCTGAGCCATATTTTGGCGCCAAATTCACGCTCTCTGCACCTATTCGCAGTTTGAAATTACGACTTTTTATACCCAACATATGCCAAGTACTGAAAGAGGCGTTTGGTCACATTTGTCCCAAACCTCCCTCCAGTTTTCAAAATATCCCAAATATCCCCATTTCGAGGCCTGAGCTATATTTTGGAGCCAAAATCTGGCTCTCTGCACCTATTCGCAGTTTGAAATTACGACTTTTTATACCCAACATATGCCAAGTACTGAAAGCGGCGTTTGGTCACATTTGTCCCAATCCCCCGTTCAGTTTTCAAAATATCCCAAACATCCCAATTTAGAGGCCTGAGCCAAATTCTAGCTCTATGCACGTATTCGCAGTTTGAAATTACGACTTTTTATACCCAACATAGGTCATGTCCTGAAAGCGGCAATGAGTCACATTTTGCACAAACTCCCCTGCAGTTTTCGAAATATGCCAAATATCAAAATTTCGAGGCCTGAGCCATATTTTGGAGCCAAAATCTGGCTCTCTACACGTATTCGCAGTTTGAAATTGCGACTTTTTTATACAAAACATATGCCAAGTACTGAAAGCGGCGTTTGGTCACATTTGTCCCAATCCCCCCTGCAGTTTTCAAAATATCCCAAACATCCCAATTTCGAGGCATGAGCCATATTTTGGAGCCAAATTCAGGCTCTCTGCACGTATTCGCAGTTTGAAATTCCGATTTTTTATACCCAACATATGCCAAGTACTGAAAGCGGCAGTGAGTCACATTTTGCACAAACTCCCCTCCAGTTTTCAAAATATCCCAAATATCCCAATTTCGAGGCCTGAGCCATATTTTTGAGAAAAAGTCTGGGTCTCTGCACGTATTTGCAGTTCGAAATTACGTCTTTTTATACCCAACATATGCCAAGTCCTGAAAGCGGCATTTGGTCATATTTGTCCCAAACCCCCCTGCAGTTTTCAAAATATCCCAAACTTCCCAATTTCGAGGCCTGAGCCATATTTTGGAGCCAATTTCTGGCTCTCTGCACGTATTCGCATTTTGATATTTCGACTTTTTATACCCAACATATGCCAAGTCCTGAAAGCGGCATTTGGTCATATTTGTCCCAAACCCCCCTCCAGTTTTCAAAATATCCCAAATATCCCAATTTCGAGGCCTGAGCCATATTTTGGAGCCAAATTCTGGCTCTCTGCACGTATTCGCAGTTTGAAATTGCGACTTTTTTATACCCAACAAATGCGAAGTACTGAAAGCGGCGTTTGGTCACATTTTGCACAAACTCCCCCGCAGTTTTCAAAATATCTCAAACATCCCAATATCGAGGCCTGAGCCATATTTTGGAGCCAAATTCTGGTTCTCTGCACGTATTCGCAGTTTGATATTATGACTTTTTATAACCAACATATGCCAAGTACTGAAAGCGGCGTTAGGTCACATTTGTCCCAATCTCCGCTGCAGTTTTCAAAATATCCCAAACATCCCAATATCGAGGCCTGAGCCATATTTTGGAGCCAAATTCAGGCTCTCTGCACGTATTCGCAGTTTGAAATTACGACTTTTTATACCCAACATATGCCAAGTACAGAAAGCTCCATTTGGTCATATTTGTCCCAAACCCCCCTGCAGTTTTCAAAATATCCCAAACATCCCAATTTCGAGGCCTGAGCCAAATTCTGGCTCTATGCACGTATTCGCAGTTTGAAATTAGGACTTTTTATACCCAACATATGTAAAGTCCTGAAAGCGGCAATGAGTCACATTTTGCACAAACTCCCCTGCAGTTTTCGAAATATGCCAAATATCCCAATTTCGAGGCCTGAGCCATATTTTTGAACCAAAATCTGGCTCTCTACACGTATTCGCAGTTTGAAATTGCGACTTTATTATACAAAACATATGCCAAGTACGGAAAGCGGCCTTTGGTCACATTTGTCCCAATCCCCCCTGCAGTTTTAAAAATTTCCCAAACATCCCAATTTCGAGGCATGAGCCATATTTTGGAGCCAAATTCAGGCTCTCTGCACGTATTCGCAGTTTGAAATTCCGATTTTTTATACCCAACATATGCCAAGTACTGGACGCAGCAGTGAGTCACATTTTGCACAAACTCCCCTGCAGTTTTCAAAATATCCCAAATATCCCAATTTCGAGGCCTGAGCCATATTTTGAAGCCAAATTCGGTCTCTTTGCACGTATTCGCAGTTTGATATTGCGACTTTTTTATACCCAACATATGCCAAGTACTGAAAGCGGTGTTTGGTCACATTTGTCCCAAACCTTCCTGCAGTTTTCAAAATATCCCAAATATCCCAATATCGAGGCCTGAGCCATATTTTGGAGCCAAATTCTGGCTCTCTGCACGTATTCGCAGTTTGATATTACGACTTTTTATACCCAACATATGCCAAGTACTGAAAGCGGCAGTGAGTCACATTTTGCACAAACTTTCCTGCAGTTTATAAAATATCCCAAACATCCCAATATCAAATCCTGAGTCATATTTTGGAGCCAAATTCTGGATCTCTGCACATATTCGCAGTTTGATATTACGACTTTTTATACCTAACATATGCCAAGTCCTGAAAGCGGCAGTGAGTCACATTTTGCACAAACTCCCTTGCAGTTTTCAAAATATCCCAAATATCCCAATTTCGAGGCCTGAGCCATATTTTGGAGCCAAAATCTGGCTCTCTGCACGTATTCGCAGTTTTAAATTGCGACTTTTTTATACCCAACATATGCCAAGTACTGAAAGCGGCGTTTGGTCACATTTGTCCCAATCCCCCCTGCAGTTTTCAAAATATTCCAAATATCCCAATTTCAAGGCCTAAGCCATATTCTGTCTCTGTACGTATTCGCAGTTTGATATTACGACTTTTTATACCCATCATATACCAAGTACTGGACGCAGCAGTGAGTCACATTTTGCACAAACTCCCCTGCAGTTTTCAAAATATCCCAAATATCCTAATTTCGAGGCTTGAGCCATATTTTGGAGCCAAATTCTGTCTCTCTGCACTTATTCGCAGTTTGAAATTCCGACTTTATTATACCCAACTTATGCCAAGTACTGAAAGCGGCAGTGAGTCACATTTTGAACAAACCCCCCTGCAGTTTTCAAAATATCCCAAATTTCCCAATTTTGAGGCCTGAGCCATATTTTCGAGCCAAATTCTGGCTCTCTGCACGTATTCGCAGTTTGAAATTACGACTTTTTATACCCAACATATGCCAAGTACAGAAAGCTCCATTTGGTCATATTTGTCCCAAACCCCCCTGCAGTTTTCAAAATATCCCAAACATCCCAATTTCGAGGCCTGAGCCAAATTCTGGCTCTATGCACGTATTCGCAGTTTGAAATTAGGACTTTTTATACCCAACATATGTAAAGTCCTGAAAGCGGCAATGAGTCACATTTTGCACAAACTCCCCTGCAGTTTTCGAAATATGCCAAATATCCCAATTTCGAGGCCTGAGCCATATTTTTGAACCAAAATCTGGCTCTCTACACGTATTCGCAGTTTGAAATTGCGACTTTATTATACAAAACATATGCCAAGTACGGAAAGCGGCCTTTGGTCACATTTGTCCCAATCCCCCCTGCAGTTTTAAAAATTTCCCAAACATCCCAATTTCGAGGCATGAGCCATATTTTGGAGCCAAATTCAGGCTCTCTGCACGTATTCGCAGTTTGAAATTCCGATTTTTTATACCCAACATATGCCAAGTACTGGACGCAGCAGTGAGTCACATTTTGCACAAACTCCCCTGCAGTTTTCAAAATATCCCAAATATCCCAATTTCGAGGCCTGAGCCATATTTTGAAGCCAAATTCGGTCTCTTTGCACGTATTCGCAGTTTGATATTGCGACTTTTTTATACCCAACATATGCCAAGTACTGAAAGCGGTGTTTGGTCACATTTGTCCCAAACCTTCCTGCAGTTTTCAAAATATCCCAAATATCCCAATATCGAGGCCTGAGCCATATTTTGGAGCCAAATTCTGGCTCTCTGCACGTATTCGCAGTTTGATATTACGACTTTTTATACCCAACATATGCCAAGTACTGAAAGCGGCAGTGAGGTACATTTTGCACAAACTTTCCTGCAGTTTATAAAATATCCCAAACATCCCAATATCAAATCCTGAGTCATATTTTGGAGCCAAATTCTGGATCTCTGCACATATTCGCAGTTTGATATTACGACTTTTTATACCTAACATATGCCAAGTCCTGAAAGCGGCAGTGAGTCACATTTTGCACAAACTCCCTTGCAGTTTTCAAAATATCCCAAATATCCCAATTTCGAGGCCTGAGCCATATTTTGGAGCCAAAATCTGGCTCTCTGCACGTATTCGCAGTTTTAAATTGCGACTTTTTTATACCCAACATATGCCAAGTACTGAAAGCGGCGTTTGGTCACATTTGTCCCAATCCCCCCTGCAGTTTTCAAAATATTCCAAATATCCCAATTTCAAGGCCTAAGCCATATTCTGTCTCTGTACGTATTCGCAGTTTGATATTACGACTTTTTATACCCATCATATACCAAGTACTGGACGCAGCAGTGAGTCACATTTTGCACAAACTCCCCTGCAGTTTTCAAAATATCCCAAATATCCTAATTTCGAGGCTTGAGCCATATTTTGGAGCCAAATTCTGTCTCTCTGCACTTATTCGCAGTTTGAAATTCCGACTTTATTATACCCAACTTATGCCAAGTACTGAAAGCGGCAGTGAGTCACATTTTGAACAAACCCCCCTGCAGTTTTCAAAATATCCCAAATTTCCCAATTTTGAGGCCTGAGCCATATTTTCGAGCCAAATTCTGGCTCTCTGCACGTATTCGCAGTTAGAAATTACGACTTTTTATACCCAACATATGCTAAGTCATGAAAACGGCAGTGAGTCACATTTTGCACAAACTTCCCTGTAGTTTTCAAAATATCCAAAATATCCCAATTTCGAGGCCTGAGCAATATTTTGGAGCCAAATTCTGGCTCTCTGCACGTATTTGCAGTTTTAAAATACGACTTTTTATACCCAATATATGCCAAGTCCTGAAAACGGCGTTTGGTCACATTTGTCCCAAACCTCCCTCCAGTTTTCAAAATATACCAAATATCCCAATTTCGAGGCTTGAGCCATATTTTGGAGCCAAAATCTGGCTCTCTGCACGTATTCGCAGATCGAAATTGCGAATTTTTATACCCAACATATGCCAAGTCCTGAAAGCGGCAGTGAGTCACATTTTGCACAAACTCCCCTGCAGTTTTCAAAATATCCCAAACATCCCAATATCGAGGCCTGAGCTATATTTTGGAGCCAAAATCTGGCTCTCTGCACGTATTCGCAGTTTGAAATTATGACTTTTTATACCCAACATATGGCGAATACTGGACGCAGCAGTGAGTCACATTTTGCACAAACTCCCCTGCAGTTTTCAAAATATCCCAAATATCCTAATTTCGAGGCTTCAGCCATATTTTGAAACCAAATTCTGTCTCTCTGCACTTATTCGCAGTTTGAAATTGCGACTTTATTATACCCAACATATGCCAAGTACTGAAAGCAGCAGTGAGTCACATTTTGAACAAACCCCCCTCCAGTTTTCAAAATATACCAAATTTCCAAATTTTGAGGCCTGAGCCATATTTTCGAGCCAAATTCTGGCTCTCTGCACGTATTCGCAGTTAGAAATTACGAATTTTTATACCCAACATATGCCAAGTCCGGAAAGCGGCATTGAGTCACATTTTGCACAAACGCCCCTGCAGTTTTCCAAATATCCAAAATATCCCAATTTCGAGGCTTGAGCCATATTTTGGAGCCAAATATTGGCTCTCTGCACGTATTTGCAGTTTTAAATTACGACTTTTTATACCCAACACATGCCAAGTCCTGAAAACGGCAGTGAGTCTCCTTTTGCACAAACTTCCCTGTAGTTTTCAAAATATCCCAAATATCCCAATTTCGAGGGCTGAGCCATATTTTGGAGCGAAATTCTGGCTCTCTACACGTATTTGCAATTTAAAATTGCGACTTTTTTATACCCAACATATGCCAAGTCCTGAAAGCGGCGTTTTGTCATATTTGTACCAATCCCCCCTGCAGTTTTCAAAATATCCCAAACATCCCAATATCGAGGCCTGAGCCATATTTTGGAGCTAAATTCTGGCTCTCTGCACGTATTCGCAGGTTGAAATTATGACTTTTTATACCCAACATATGCCAAGTACTGAAAGCGGCAGTGAGTCACATTTTGCAAAAACTCGCCCTGCAGTTTTCAAAATATCCCAAACACCCCAATTTCGAGGCCTGAGCCATATTTTGGAGCCAAATTCAGGCTCTCTGCACGTATTCGCAGTGTGAAATTAAGACTTTTTATACCCAACATATGCCAAGTACTGAAAGCGGCGTTTGGTCACATTTGTCCCAAACCTTCCTGCAGTTTTCAAAACATCCCAAATATCCCAATTTCGACGCCTGAGCCATATTTTGGAGTCAAATTCTGTCTCCCTGCACGTATTCGCAGTTTGATATTACGACTTTTTAACCCCAACATATGCCAAGTAATGGACGCAGCAGTGAGTCACATTTTGCACAAACTCCCCTGCAGCTTTCAAAATATCCCAAATATCCCAATTTCTATTCCTGAGCCATATTTTTGAGCCAAAATCTGTCTCTGCACGTATTCGCAGTTTGAATTTCTACTTTTTTATACCCAACATATGCGAAGTACTGAAAGCGGTGTTTGGTCACATTTGTCCCAAACCTTCCTGCAGTTTTCAAAATATCCCAAATATCCCAATTTCGAGGCCTGAGCCATATTTTGGAGCCAAATTCTGTCTCTGCACGTATTTGCAGTTTGAAATTGCGACTTTATTATACCCAACATATGCGAAGTACTGAAAGCGGCGTTTAGTCACATTTGTCCCAAACCTTCCTGCAGTTTTCGAAATATCCCAAATATCCCAATATCGAGGCCTGAGCCATATTTTGGATCCAAATTCTGGCTCTATGCACGTATTCGCAGGTTAAAATTACGACTTATTATACCCAACATATGCAAACTACTGACAGCGGCAATGAGTCACATTTGGCACAAACTCCACTGCAGTTTTCAAAATATCCCAAATATCCCAATTTCGAGGCTTGAGCCATATTTTGGTGGCAAATTCAGGCTCTCTGCACGTATTCGCAGTTTGAAATTACGAATTTTTATACCCAACATATGCCAAGTACTGAAAGCGGCGTTTGGTCACATTTGTCACGAACCTCCCTACAGTTTTCAAAATATCCCAAATATCCCAATTTCTAGGCTTGAGCTATATTATGGAGCCAAAATCTGGCTCTCTGCACGTATTCGCAGTTCGAAATTGTGACTTTTATATACCCAACATATGCCAAGTACTGAAAGCGGCGTTTGGTCACATTTGTCCCAAACCTCCCTGCAGTTTTCAAAACATCCCAAATATCCCAATTTCGAGGCCTGAGCCATATTTTGGAGTCAAATTCTGGCTCCCTGCACGTATTCGCAGTTTGATATTACGACTTTTTATACCCAACATATGCCAAGTACTGGACGCAGCAGTGAGATACATTTTGCACAAACTCCCCTGCAGTTTTCAAAATATCCCAAATATCAAAATTTTGAGGCCTTAGCCATATTTTCGAGCCAAATTCTGGCTCTCTGCACGTATTCGCAGTTAGAAATTACGACTTTTTATACCCAACATATGCCAAGTCCTGAAAGCGGCATTGAGTCACATTTTGCACAAACGCCCCTGCAGTTTTCCAAATATCCAAAATATCCCAATTTCGAGGCCTGAGCCATATTTTAGAGCCAAATTCTGGCTCTCTGCACGTATTCGCAGTTTGAAATTACGACTTTTTATACCCAAGATATGCCAAGTACTGAAAGCGGCGTTTGGTCACATTTGTCCCAAACCACCCTCCAGTTTTCAAAATATCCCAAATATCCCAATTTCGAGGCTTGAGCTATATTTTGGAGCCAAAATCTAGCTCTCTGCACGTATTCACGTATTTGCAGTTCGAAATTGCGCCTTTTTTATACTCATCATATGCCAAGTACTGAAAGCGGCGTTTGGTCACATATGTCCCAAACCTCCCTGCAGTTTTTAAAACATCCCAAATATCCCAATTTCGAGGCCTGAGCCATATTTTGGAGCCAAATTCTGGCTTTCTGCATGTATTCGCAGTTTGAAATTACGACTTTTTATACCCAACATATGCCAAGTCCTGAAAGCGGCAGTGAGTCACATTTTGCACAAACTCCCCTGCAGTTTTCGAAATATCCCAAATTTCCCAATTTCGAGGCCTGATCCATATTTTCGAGCCAAATTCTTGCTCTCTGCACGTATTTTCAGTTTGAAATTACGACTTTTTAATACGCAACATATGCTAAGTACTGAAAGCGGCGTTTGGTCAAATTTGTCCCAATCCCCCCTGCAGTTTTCAAAATATCCCAAACATCCCAATATCGAGTCCTGAGCCATATTTTGCAGCCAAATTCTGGCTCTCTGCACGTATTCGCAATTTGATATTACGACTTTTTATACCCAACATATGCCAAGTCCTGAAAGCGGCAGTGAGTCACATTTTGAACAAACTCCCCTGCAGTTTTCAAAATATCCCAAACATCCCAATTTCGAGGCCTGAGCCATATTTTGGAGCCAAAATCTGGCTCTCTGCACGTATTCGCAGTTTCAAATTGCTACTTTTTTATACCCAACATATGCCAAGTACTGAAAGCATTGTTTGGTCACATTTGTCCCAATCCCTGCTGCAGTTTTCAAAATATCCCAAACATCCCAATATCGAGGCCTGAGCCATATTTTGGATCCAAATTCTGGCTCAGGTCAAAACATTGTGAAATGGGTCACATTTGTCCCAAACCTCCCTGCAGTTTTCAAAATATCCCAAATATCCCAATTTCGAGGCATGAGCCATGTTTTGGAGCCAAATTCTGTCTCTCTGCACGTATTCGCAGTTTGAAATTACGACTTTTTATACCCAACATATGCCAAGTACTGAAAGCGGCGTTTGGTCATATTTGTCCCAAACTCCCCTGCAGTTTTCAAAATATCCCAAACTTCCCAATTTCGAGGCCTGAGTCACATTTTGGAGCCAAATTCTAGCTCTCTGCACGAATTCGCAGTTTGAAATTACGACTTTTTATACCCAACATATTGAAAGTACTGAAAACAGCGTTTGGTCACATTTGTCCCAATCCTCCCTGCAGTTTTCAAAATATCCCAAATATCTCAATTTCGAGGCCTGAGCCATATTTTGGAGCGAAATTCAGGTTCTCTGCACGTATTCGCAGTTTGAAATTACGACTTTTTATACCCAACATATGCCAAGTACTGAAAGCGGTGTTTGGTCATATATGTCCTAAAGTCCCCTGCAGTTCTCAAAATATCCCAAACATCCCAATATCGAGGCCTGAGATATATTTTGGAGCCAAATTCTGGCTCTCTGCACGTATTCGCAATTTGAAATTGCAACTTTTTTATACCCAACATATGGCAAGTACTGAAAGCGGCGTTTGGTCACATTTGTCCCAAACCTCCCTGCAGTTATCAAAATATCTCAAACATCCTAATTTCGAGGCCTGCACCATAATTTGGAGCCAAATTCTGGCTCTATGCACGTATTCGCAGTTTGATATTATAAATTTTTATACCCAACATATGCCAAGTCCTGAAAGCGGCAATGAGTCACATTTGTCCCAAACCTCCCTGCAGTTTTCAAAATAAACCAAATATCCCAATTTCGAGGCCTGAGTAATAATTTGGAGCCAAATTCTGGCTCTCTGCATGTATTCGCAATTTGATATTACGAATTTTTAAACCCAACATATGCCAAGTGCTTTAAAGCGGCAGTGAGTCACATTTTGCACAAACTCCCCTGCAGTTTTCGAAATATCCCAAACATCCCAATTTCGAGATCTGAGCCATATTTTGGAGTAAAATTCTGGCTCTCTGCACGTACTCGCAGTTTGAAATTACTACTTTTTTATACCCAACATATTCCAAGTACTGAAAGCGGCGTTTGGTCACATTTGTCCCAAACCTCCCTGCAGTTTTCAAACTATCCCAAATATCCCAATTTCGAGGCCTGAGCCATATTTAAGAGCCAAATTCAGGTTCTCTGCACGTATTCGCAGTTTGAAATTACGACTTTTTATACCCAACATATGCCAAGTACTGATAGCAGCGTTTGGTCATATATGTCCCAAAGTCCCCTGCAGTTCTCAAAATATCCCAAACATCCCAATTTCGAGGCCTGAGCCATATTTTGGAGCCAAATTCTGGCTCTCTGCACGTATTCGCAGTTTGAAATTGCGACTTTTTTATACCCAACATATGTCAAGTACTGAAAGCGGCGTTTGGTCATATTTGTCCCAAACTCCCTTGCAGTTTTCAAAATATCCCAAACTTCCCAATTTCGAGTCCTGAGTCATATTTTGGAGCTAAATTCTGGCTCTCTGCACGTATTCGCAGTTTGAAATTATGACTTTTTATACCCAACATATGCCAAGTTCTAAAAACGGCAGTGAGTCACATTTTGCACAAACTCCCCTGCAATTTTCAAAATATCCCAAATATCTCAATTTCGAGGCCTGAGCCATATTTTGGAGGCAAATTCTGGCTCTCTGCACGTATTCGCAGTTTGAAATTACGACTTTTTATTCCCAACATATGCCAAGTTCTAAAAACGGCAGTGAGTCACATTTTGCACACTCCCCTGCAGTTTTCAAAATATCCCATATATCCCAATTTCGAGGCCTGAGCCATATTATGGAGCCAAATTCAGGCTCTCTGCACGTATTCGCAGTTTGAAATTACGACTTTTTATACCCAACATATGCCAAGTACTGAAAGCGGCGTTTGGTCACATTTGTCACAAACCTCCCTCCAGTTTTCAAAATATCCAAAACATCTCAATTTCGAGGCCTGAGCCATATTTTGAAGCCAAATTCTGGCTCTATGCACGTATTCGCAGTTTGAAATTACGACTTTTTATACCCAACATATGGGAAGTACTGAAAGTGGCGTTTGGTCACATTTGTCCCAAACCTTCCTGCAGTTTTCAAAATATCCCAAACATCCCAATTTCGAGGCCTGAGCCATAATTTGGAGCCGAATTCTGGCTCTATGCACGTATTCGCAGTTTGATATTAGGAATTTTTATACCCAACATATGCCAAGTCCTGAAAGCGGCAATGAGTCACATTTTGCACAAACTCCCCTGCAGGTTTCAAAATATCCCAAATACCCCAATTTCGAGGCATGAGCCATATTTTGGAGCCAAATAGTGGCTCTCTGCACGTATTCGCAGTTTGAAATTACGACTTTTTTATACCCAACATTTGCGAAGTAATTAAAGCGGCATTTGATCACATTTGTCCCAAACCTTCCTGCAGTTTTCAAAATAACCCAAATATCCCAATATCGAGGAATGAGCCATATTTTGGAGCCAAATTCTGGCTCTCTGCACGTATTCGCAGTTTGATATTACGACTTTTTATACCCAACATATGCCAAGTCCTGAAAGCGGCAGTGAGTCACATTTTGCACAAATTCCCCTGAAGTTTTCGAAATATCCCAAATATCCCAATTTCGAGGCCTGAGCCATATTTTGGAGCCAAATTCTGGCTCTCTGCCCGTATTCGCAGTTTGAAATTACGACTTTTTTATACCCAACATATGCCAAGTACTGAAAGCGGCGTTTTGTCACATTTGTCCCAAACCTCCCTGCAGTTTTCAAAATATCCCAAATATCCCAATTTCGAGGCCTGAGCCATGTTTTGGAGCCAAATTCTGGCTCTCTGCACGTATTCGCAGTTTGAAATTACGACTTTTTATACCCAACATATGCCAAGTACTGAAAGCGGCGTTTGGTCATATTTGTCCCAAACTCCCCTGCAGTTTTCAAAATATCCCAAACTTCCCAATTTCGAGGCCTGAGTCACATTTTGGAGCCAAATTCTAGCTCTCTGCACGAATTCGCAGTTTGAAATTACGACTTTTTATACCCAACATATGGAAAGTACTGAAAACAGCGTTTGGTCACATTTGTCCCAATCCTCCCTGCAGTTTTCAAAATATCCCAAATATCCCAATTTCGAGGCCTGAGCCATATTTTGGAGCCAAATTCAGGTTCTCTGCACGTATTCGCAGTTTGAAATTACGACTTTTTATACCCAACATATGCCAAGTACCGAAAGCGGCGTTTGGTCATATATGTCCTAAAGTCCCCTGCAGTTCTCAAAATATCCCAAACATCCCAATATCGAGGCCTGAGATATATTTTGGAGCCAAATTCTGGCTCTCTGCACGTATTCGCAGTTTGAAATTACGACTTTTTATACCCAACATATGCCAAGTTCTGAAAGCGGCAGTGAGTCACATTTTGCACAAACTCCCCTGCAGTTTTCAAAATATCCCTAATATCCCAAATTCGAGGCCTGAGCCATATTATGGAGCCAAATTCTGGCTCTCTGCACGTATTCGCAGTTTGAAATTGCGAATTTTATACCAACATATGCCAAGTACTGAAAGCGGCGTTTGGTCACATTTGTCCCAAATCTCCCTGCAGTTTTCAAAATATCCCAAACATCCCAATTTCGAGGCCTGAGCCATAATTTGGATCCAAATTCTGGCTCAATGCACGTGTTCGCAGTTTGATATTACGATTTTTTATACCCAACATATGCCAAGTCCTGAAAGCGGCAGTGAGTCACATTTTGCACAAACTCCCCCTGCAGTTTTCGAAATATCCCAAAAATTCCAATTTCGAGGCCTGTGCCATATTTTGGAGCCAAATTCTGGATCTGTGCACGTATTCGCAGCTTGAAATTGCGACTATTTTATACCAAACATATGCCAAGTACTGAAAGCGGCAGTGAGTCACATTTTGCCCAAACTCCCCTCCAATTTTGAAAATAACGCAAATATCCCAGCTTCGAATCCTGAGCCATATTTTGGAGCCAAATTCTTGCTCTCTGCATATATTCGCAGTTCGAAATTTCGTCTTTTTATACCCAACATATGCCAAGTACTGAAAGCGGCGATTGGTCACATTTGTCCCAAACCTCCCTGCAGTTTTCAAAATAAACCAAATATCCCAATTTCGAGGCCTGAGTAATATTTTGGAGCCAAATTCTGGCTTTCTGCAAGTATTCGCAGTTTGATATTACGAATTTTTAAACCCAACATATGCCAGTACTGAAATCGGCGTTTGGTCATATTTGTCCCAAACCTTCCTGCAGTTTTCAAAACATCCCAAACATCCCAATTTCGAGGCCTGTGCCATATTTTGGAGCCAAATTCAGGCTCTCTGCACGTATTCGCAGTTCGAAATTTCGTCTTTTTATACCCAACATATGCCAAGTACTGAAAGCGGCGTTTGGTCACATTTGTCCCAAACCTTCCTGCAGTTTTCAAAATAACCCAAATATCCTAATATTGAGGCCTGAGCCATATTTTGGAGCCAAATTCTAGCTCTCTGCACGTATTCGCAGTTTGATATTACGACTTTTTATACCCAACATATGCCAAGTCCTGAAAGCGGCAGTGAGTCACATTTTGCACAAATTCCCCTGCAGTTTTCGAAATATCCCAAATATCCCAATTTCGAGGCCTGAGCCATATTTTGGAGCCAAATTCTGGCTCTCTGCATGTATTCGCAGTTTGAAATTACGAATTTATTATACCCAACATATGCGAAGTACTGAAAGCGGCGTTTGGTCACATTTGTCCCAAACCTTCCTGCAGTTTTCAAAATATCCCAAACATCCCAATATCGTGTTCTGAGCCATATTTTGGAGCCAAATTCTGGCTCTCTGCACGTATTCACAGTTTGATATTACGACTTTTTATACCCAACATATGCCAAGTCCTGAAAGCGGCAGTGAGTCACATTTTGCACAAATTCCCCTACAGTTTTCGAAATATCCAAAATATCCCAATTTCGAGGCCTGAGCCATATTTTGGATCCAAATTCAGGTTCTCTGCACGTATTCGCAGTTTGAAATTGCGACTTTTTTATACCAACATATGCCAAGTACTGAAAGCGGCGTTTGGTCACATTTGTCACAAACCTCCCTGCAGTTTTCAAAATATCTCACACATCCCAATTTCGAGGCCTGAGCCATAATTTGGAGCCAAATTCTGGCTCTATGCACGTATTCGCAGTTTGAAATTACGACTTTTTAAACCCAACATATGCCAAGTACTGGACGCAGCAGTGAGTCACATTTTGCACAAACTCCCCTGCAGCTTTCAAAATATCCCAAATATCCCAATTTCGAGGCCTGAGCCATATTTTGGAGCCAAATTCTGTCTCTGCACGTATTCGCAGTTTGAAATTTTGACTTTTTTATACCCAACATATGCGAAGTACTGAAAGCGGTGTTTGGTCACTTTTGTCCCAAACGTTCCTGCAGTTTTCAAAATATCCCAAATATCCCAATTTCGAGGCCTGAGCCATATTTTCGAGCAAAATTCTGGGCCTTTGCACGTATTTGCAGTTTTAAATTGCGACTTTTTTATACCCAACATATGCCAAGTACTGAAAGCGGCAGTGAGTCACATTTTGAGCAAACCCCCCTGCAGTTTTCAAAATATCCCAAACTTCCCAATTTCGATTCCTGAGCCATATTTTGGAGCCAAATTCTGGCTTTCTGCATGTATTCGCAGTTTGAAATTACGACTTTTTATACCCAACATATGCCAAGTCCTGAAAGCGGAAGTGGGTCACATTTTGCACAAACTCCCCTGCAGTTTTCGAAATATCCCAAATTTCCCAATTTCGAGGCCTGATCCCTATTTTCGAGCCAAATTCTAGCTCTCTGCACGTATTCTCAGTTTGTAATTACGACTTTTTTATACGCAACATATGCTAAGTACTGAAAGCGGCGTTTGGTCAAATTTGTCCCAATCCCCACTGCAGTTTTCAAAATATCCCAAACATCCCAATGACGAGTCCTGATCCATATTTTGGACCCAAATTCTGGCTCTCTGCACGTATTCGCAGTTTGATATTACTACTTTTTATACCCAACATATGCCAAGTACTGAAATCGGCAGTGAGTCACATTTTGCACAAACCTTCCTGCAGTTTTCAAAATATCCCAAACATCCCAATATCGAGTCCTGAGCCATATTTTGCAGCCAAATTCTGGCTCTCTGCACGTATTCGCAATTTGATATTACGACTTTTTATACCCAACATATGCCAAGTCCTGAAAGCGGCAGTGAGTCACATTTTGCACAAACTCCCCTGCTGTTTTCAAAATATCCTAAATATCCCAATTTCGAGGCCTGAGGCATATTTTGGAGCCAAAATCTGGCTCTCTGCACGTATTCGCAGTTTCAAATTGCGAATTTTTTATACCCAACATATGCCAAGTACTGAAAGCGTTGTTTGGTCACATTTGTCCCAATCCCTGCTGCAGTTTTCAAAATATCCCAAACATCCCAATATCGAGGCCTGAGCCATATTTTGGATCCAAATTCTGGCTCTATGCACGTATTCGCAGGTTAAAATTACGAATTATTATACCCAACATATGCCAAATACTGACAGCAGCAATGAGTCACATTTTGCACAAACTCCCCTGCAGTTTTCAAAATATCCCAAACATCCCAATTTCGAGGCCTGAGCCATATTTTGGAGCCAAATTCAGGCTCTTTGCACGTATTCGCAGTTCGAAATTGCGACTTTTTCATATCCAACATATGCCAAGTACTGAAAGCGACGTTTGGTCACATTTGTCCCTAACCTCCCTACAGTTTTCAAAATATCCCAAATAACCCAATTTCGAGGCTTGAGCCATATTTTGGAGCCAAATTCAGGCTCTCTGCACGTATTCGCAGTTTGAAATTACGACTTTTTATACCCAACATATGCCAAGTACTGAAAGCGGCGTTTAGTCACATTTGTCCCGAACCTCCCTCCAGTTTTAAAAATATCCCAAATATCCCAATATCGAGGCTTGAGCTATATTTTGGAGCCAAAATCTGGCTCTCTGCACGTATTCGCAGTTCGAAATTGCGACTTTTTTATACCCAACATATGCCAAGTACTGAAAGCGGCGTTTGGTCACATTTGTAACAAACCTTCCTGCAGTTTTCAAAATATCCAAAATATCCCAATTTCGAGGCCTGAGCTATATTTTGGAGTCAAATTCTGGCTCCCTGCACGTATTTGCAGTTTGATATTACGACTTTTTATACCCAACATATGCCAAGTACTGGACGCAGCAGTGAATCACATTTTGCACAAACTCCCCTGCAGTTTTCAAAATATCCCAAACATCCCAATATCGAGACCTGAGCCATATTTTGGAGCCAAATTCAGGCTCTCTGCACGTATTCGCAGTATGAAATTACGACTTTTTATACCCAACATATGCCAATTACTGAAAGCGGCGTTTGGTCACATTTGTCCCAAACCTCCCTCCAGTTTTCAAAATATCCCAAATATCCCAATTTCGAGGCTAGAGCCATATTTTGGAGCCAAATTCTGGCTCCCTGCACGTATTCGCAGTTTGATATTACGACGTTTTATACCCAACATATGCCAAGTCCTGGACGCAGCAGTGAGTCACATTTTGCACAAACTCCCCTGCAGTTTTCAAAATATCCCAAATATCCCAATTTCGAGGCCTGAGCCATATTTTGAAGCCAAATTCTGTCTCTCTGCACGTATTCGCTGTTTGAAATTGCGACTTTTTTATACCCAACATATGCCCAGTACTGAAAGCGGCGTTTGGTCACATTTGTCCCAAACCTTCCTGCAGTTTTCAAAATATCCCAAACATCCCAATATCGAGTTCTGAGCCATATTTGGAGCCAAATTCTGGCTCTCTGCACGTATTTGCAGTTTTAAATTACGACTTTTTATACACAACATATGCTAAGTCCTGAAAACGGCAGTGAGTCACATTTTGCACAAACTTCCCTGTAGTTTTAAAAATATCCCAAATATCCCAAATTTGAGGCCTGAGCCATATTTTGGAGCCAATTTCTAGCTCTCAACACGTATTTGCAATTTGAAATTGCGACTTTTTTATACCCAATATATGCCAAGTCCTGAAAGCGGCGTTTTGTCATATTTGTCCCAATCCCCCCTGCAGTTTTCAAAATATCCCAAACATCCCAATATCGAGGCCTGAGCCATATTTTGGAGCCAAATTCTGGCTCTCTGCACGTATTCGCAGGTTGAAATTACGACTTATTATACCCAACATATGCGAAGTACTGAAAGCGGTGTTTGGTCACATTTGTCCCAAACCTTCCTGCAGTTTTCAAAATATCCAAAATATCCCAATTTCGAGGCCTGAGCCATATTTTGGAGCCAAATTCTGTCTCTGCACGTATTCGCAGTTTGAAATTAGGACTTTTTATACCCAACATGTGCCAAGTACTGAAAGCGGCGTACGTTTGATCACATTTGTCCCAAACCTCCCACCAGTTTTCAAAATATCCCTAATATCCCAATTTCGAGGCATGAGCCATATTTTGGAGGCAAATTCTGGCTCTCTGCACGTATTCGCAGTTAGAAATTGCGACTTTTTTATACCCTACATATGCCAAGTACTGCAAGCGGCGTTTGGTCAGATTTGTCCCAAACCTCCCTACAGTTTTCAAAATATCCCAAAAATCCCAATTTCGAGGCCTGAGCCATATTTTGCAGCCAAATTCTGTCTCTCTGCACATATTTGCAGTTTGATATTACGACTTTTTATACCCAACATATGCCAAGTACTGGACGCAGCAGTGAGTTACATTTTGCACAAACTCCCCTGCAGTTTTCAAAATATCCCAAATATCCCAATTTCGAGGCTTGAGCCATATTTTGGAGCCAAATTCAGGCTCTCTGCACGTATTCGCAGTTTGAAATTACGACTTTTTATACCCAACATATGCCAAGTACTGAAAGCGGGGTTTGGTCACATTTGTCCGGAACCTCCCTCCAGTTTTCAAAATATCCCAAATATCCCAATTTCGAGGCTTGAGCTATATTTTTTGAGCCAAAATCTGGCTCTCTGCACGTATTCGCAGTTCGAAATTGCGACTTTTTTATACCCAACATATGCCAAGCACTGAAAGCGGCGTTTTGTCACATTTGTCCCAAACCTCCTTGCAGTTTTCAAAACATCCCAAATATCCCAATTTCGAGGCCTGAGCGATATTTTGGAGCCAAATTTTGTCTTTGCACGTATTCGCAGTTTGAAATTGCGACTTTTTTATACCCAACATATGAGACGTACTGAAAGCGGCGTTTGGTCACATTTGTCCCAAACCTTCCTGCAGTTTTCAAAATATCCCAAATATCCCAATATCGAGGCCTGAGCCATATTTTGGAGCCAAATTCTGGCTCTCTGCACGTATTCGCAGTTTGATATTACGCCTTTTTATACCCAACATATGTTAAGTACTGAAAGCGGCGTTTGGTCACATTTGTCCCAAACCTTTCTGCAGTTTTCAAAATATCCCAAACATCCAAATATCGAGTTCTGAGCTATATTTTGGATCCATATTCTGGCTCTCTGCACGTATTCGCAGGTTGAAATTACGACTTATTATACCCAACATATGCCAAGTACTGAAAGCGGCAATGAGTCACATTTTGCACAAACTCCCCTGCAGTTTTCAAAACATCCCAAACATCCCAATTTAGAGGCCTGAGCCATATTTTGGAGCCAAATTCAGGCTCTCAGAACGTATTTGCAGTTTGAAATTACGACTTTTTATACCCAACATATGCCAAGTACTGAAAGCGGCGTTTGGTCACATTTGTCCCAAACCTCCCTCCAGTTTTCAAAATATCCCAAATATCCCATTTTCGAGGCTTGAGCTATATTTTGGAGCCAAAATCTGGCACTCTGCACGTATTCGCAGTTCGAAATTGCGACTTTTTTATACCCAACATATGCCAAGTACTGAAAGCGGCGTTTTGTCACATTTGTCCCAAACCTCCTTGCAGTTTTCAAAACATCCCAAATATCCCAATATCGAGGCATGAGCCATATTTTGGAGCCAAATTCTGGCTCACTGCACGTATTCGCAGTTTGATATTGCGACTTTTTATACCAAACATATGCCAAGTACTGGACGCAGCAGTGAGTCACATTTTGCACAATCTCCCCTGCAGCTTTCAAAATATCCCAAATATCCCAATTTCGAGGCCTGAGCCATATTTTGGAGCCAAATTCTGTCGCTGCACGTATTCGCAGTTTGAAATTGCGACTTTTTTATGCCCATCACATGCCAAGTACTGAAAGCGGCAGTGAGTCACATTTTGCACAAACTCCCCTGCAGTTTTCGAAATATCCCAAATATCCCAATTTCGAGGCCTGAGCCATATTTTGGAGCCAAAATCTGGCTCTCTGCACATATTCGCAGTTTCAAATTGCGACTTTTTTGTACCCAACATATGCCAAGTACTGAAAGCGTTGTTTGGTCATATTTGTCCCAATCCCTGCTGCAGTTTTCAAAATATCCCAAACATCCCAATATCGAGGCCTGAGCCATATTTTGGAGCCAAATTCAGGCTCTCTGCACGTATTCGCAGTTTGAAATTACGACTTTTTATACCCAACATATGCCAAGTACTGAAAGCGGCGTTTGGTCACATTTGTCCCTAACCTCCCTACAGTTTTCAAAATATCCCAAATATCCCAATTTTGGAGCCTGAGCCATATTTTGCAGCCAAATTCTGGCTCTCTGCACGTATTCGCAGTTTGATATTACGACTTTTTATACCCAACATATGCCAAGTACTGGATGCAGCAGTGAGTCATATTTTGCACAAACTCCCCTGCAGTTTTCAAAATATCCCAAATATCCCAATTTTGAGGCTTGAGCCATATATTGGAGCCAAATTCAGGCTCTCTGCACGTATTCGCAGTTTGAAATTACGACTTTATTATACCCAACATATGCCAAGTACTGAAAGCGGCGTTTGGTCACATTTGTCCCAAACCTCCCTGCAGTTTTCAAAACATCCCAAATAGCCCAATTTCGAGGCCTGAGCCATATTTTGCAGTCAAATTCTGTCTACCTGCACGTATTCGCAGTTTGATATTACGACTTTTTAAACCCAACATATGCCAAGTACTGGACGCAGCAGTGAGTCACATTTTGCACAAACTCCCCTGCAGCTTTCAAAATATTCCAAATATCCCAATTTCGAGGCCTGAGCCATATTTTGGAGCCAAATTCTGTCTCTGCACGTAATTGCAGTTTGAAATTTCGACTTTTTTATACCCAACATATGCGAAGTACGGAAAGCGGTGTTTGGTCACATTTGTCCCAAACCTTCCTGCAGTTTTCAAAATATCCCAAATATCCCAAATTCGAGGCAGGAGCCATATTTTGGAGCCAAATTCTGTCTCTGCACGTATTCGCAGTTTGAAATTGCGACTTTTTTATACCCAACATATGCGAAGTACTGAAAGCGGCGTTTTTTCACATTTGTCCCAAACATTCCTGCAGTTTTCAAGATATCCCAAATATCTCAATATCGAGGCCTGAGCCATATTTTGGATCCAAATTCTGGCTCTATGCACGTATTCGCAGTTTGATATTACGACTTTTTATACCCAACATATGCCAAGTACTGGACGCAGCAGTGAGTCATATTTTGCACAAACTCCCCTGCAGCTTTCAAAATATCCCCAATATCCCAATATCGAGGCCTGAGCCATATTTTGGAGTCAAATTCTGGCTCCCTGCACGTATTCGCAGTTTGATATTACGACTTTATATACCCAACATACGTTAAGTACTGAAAGCGGCGTTTGTCACATTTGTCCCAAACCTTCCTGCAGTTTTCAAAATATCCCAAACATCCCAATATCGAGATCTGAGCTATATTTTGGAGCCAAATTCTGGCTCTCTGCACGTATTCGCAGGTTGAAATTACGACTTATTATACCCAACATATGCCAAGTACTGAAAGCGGCAATGAGTCACATTTTGCACAAACTCCCCTGCAGTTTTCAAAACATCCCAAACATCCCAATTTCGAGGCCTGAGCCATATTTTGGAGCCAAATTCAGGCTCTCGGAACGTATTCGCAGTGTGACATTTCGACTTTTTATACCCAACATATGCCAAGCACTGAAAGCTGCGTTTGGTCACATTTGTTCCAAACCTCCCTGTAGTTTTCAAAATATCCCAAATATCCCAATTTCGAGGCCTGAGCCATATTTTGGAGCCAAATTCTGGCTCTCTGCACGTATTCGCAGTTCGAAATTGCTACTTTTTTATACCCAACATATACCAAGTACTGAATGCGGCGTTTGGTCACATTTGTTCCAAACCTCCCTGTAGTTTTCAAAATATCCCAAATATCCCAATTTCGAGGCCTGAGCCATATTTTGAAGCCAAATTCTGGCTCCCTGCACGTATTCGCAGTTTGATATTTCGACTTTTTTATACCCAACATATGCCAAGTACTGAAAGTGGCGTTTGGTCACATTTGTCCCAAACCTTCCTGCAGTTTTCAAAATATCCTAAATATCCCAATATCGAGGCCTGAGCCATATTGTGGAGCCAAATTCTGTCTCTGCACGTATTCGCAGTTTGAAATTGCGACTTTTTTATACCCAACATATGCCAAGTACTGAAAGCGGCGTTTGGTCACATTTGTCCCAAACCTCCCTGCAGTTTTCAAAATATCCCAATATCGAGGCCTGAGCCATATTTTGGATCCAAATTCTGGCTCTATGCACGTATTCGCAGGTTAAAATTACGACTTATTATACCCAACATATGCAAAGCACTGACAGCGGCAATGAGTCACATTTTGCTCAAACTCTCCTGCAGTTTTCAAAATATCCCAAACATCCCAATTTCGAGGCCTGAGCCATATTTTGGAGGAAAATTCTGGCTGTCTGCACGTATTCGCAGTTCGAAATTGCGACTTTTTTATACCCAAAATATGCCAAGTACTAAAGCGGCGTTTGGTCAGATTTGTCCCAAACCTCCCTACAGTTTTCAAAATATCCCAAATATCCCAATTTCGAGACCTGAGCCATATTTTGCAGCCAAATTCTGTCTCTCTGCTCGTATTCGCAGTTTGATATTACAACTTTTTATACCCAACATATGCCAAGTACTGGACGCAGCAGTGAGTTACGTTGTGCACAAACTCCCCTGCAGTTTTCAAAATATCCTAAATATTCCAATTTCCTGGCTTGAGCCATATTTTGGAGCCAAATTCAGGCTCTATGCACGTATTCGCAGTTTGAAATTACGACTTTTTATACCCAACATATGCCAAGTACTGAAAGCGGCGTTTGGTCACATTTGTCCCGAACCTCCGTCCAGTTTTCAAAATATCCCAAATATCCCAATTTCGAGGCTTGAGCTATATTTTGGAGCCAAAATCTGGCTCTCTGCACGTATTCGCAGTTCGAAATTGCGACTTTTTTATTCCCAACATATGCCAAGTACTGAAAGCGGCGTTTGGTCACATTTGTCCCAAACCTCCCTGCAGTTTTCAAAACATCCCAAATATCCCAATTTCGAGGCCTGAGCCATATTTTGGAGTCAAATTCTGGCTCCCTGCACGTATTCGCAGTTTGATATTACGACTTTTTATACCCAACATATGCCAAGTAATGGACGCAGCAGTGAGTCACATTTTGCACAAACTCCCCTGAAGCTTTCAAAATATCCCAAATATCCCAATTTCGAGGCCTGAGCCATATTTTGGAGCCAAATTCTGTCTCTGCACGTATTCGCAGTTTGAAATTGCGACTTTTTAATCCCCAACATATGCGACGTACTGAAAGCGGCGTTTGGTCACATTTGTCCCAAACCTTCCTGCAGTTTTCAAAATATCCCAAATATCCCAATATCGAGGCCTGAGCCATATTTTGGAGCCAAATTCTGGCTCTCTGCACGTATTCGCAGTTTGATATTATGACTTTTTATACCCAATATATGTTAAGTACTGAAAGCGGCATTGAGTCACATTTTGCACAAACGCCCCTGCAGTTTTCGAAATATCCAAAATATCCCAATTTCGAGGCCTGAGCCATATTTTGGAGCCAAATTCTGGCTCTCTGCAAGTATTCGCAGTTTGATATTACGACTTTTTAATACCCAACATATGCCAAGTACAGAAAGCGGCATTTGGTCACATTTGTCCCAAACCTTCCTGCAGTTTTCAGAATATCCCAAATATCCCAATTTCTAGGTCTGAGCCATATTTTGGAGCCAAATTCTGGCTCTCTGCACATATTCGCAGTTTGATATTACGACTTTTTATACCCAACATATGCCAAGTACTGAAATCGGCGTTTGGTCACATTTGTCCCAAACCTCCCTGAGTTTTCAAAATATCCCAAATATCCCAATTTCAAGGCCTAGGCCATATTTTGGAGCCAAATTCTGTCTCTCTGCACGTATTCGCAGTTTGATATTACGACTTTTTATACCCAACATATGCCAAGTACTGGACGCAGCAGTATGTCACATTTTGCACAAACTCCCCGGCAGTTTTCAAAATATCCCAAATATCCCAATTTCGAGGCTTAAGCCATATTTTGGAGCCAAATACTGTCTTTGAACGTATTCACAGTTTGAAATTGCGACTTTTTTATACCCAACATATGCCAAGTACTGAAAGCGGCGTTTGGTCACATTTGTCCCAATCCCCCCTGCAGTTTTCAAATATCCCAAACATCCCAATATCGAGGCCTGAGCCATATTTTGGATCTAAATTCTGGCTCTATGCACGTATTTGCAGGTTGAAATTACGACTTATTATACCCAACATACGCCAAGTACTGACAGCGGCAATGAGTCACATTTAGCACAAACTCCCTGCAGTTTTCAAAATATCCCAAACATCCCAATTTCGTGGCGTGAACCATATTTTGGAGCCAAATTCAGGCTCTCTGCACGTATTCGCAGTTTGAAATTACGACATTTTATACCCAACATATGCCAAGTACTGAAAGCGACGTTTGGTCACATTTGTCCCAAACCTCCCTCCAGTTTTCAAAATATTCCAAATATCCCAATTTCGAGGCCTGAGCCATATTTTGGAGTCAAATTCTGGCTCCCTGCACGTATTCGCAGTTTGATATTACGACTTTTTATACCCAACATATGCCAAGTAATGGACGCAGCAGTGAGTCACATTTTGCACAAACTCCCCTGCAGCTTTCAAAATATCCCAAATATCCCAATTTCGAGGCCTGAGCCATATTTTGGAGCCAAATTCTGTCTCTGCACGTATTCGCAGTTTGAAATTGCGACTTTTTTATACCCAACATATGCGAAGTACTGAAAGCGGCGTTTGGTCACATTTGTCCCAAACCTTCCTGCAGTTTTCAAAATATCCCAAATATCCCAATATCGAGGCCTGAGCCATATTTTGGAGCCAAATTCTGGCTCTCTGCACGTATTTTCAGTTTGATATTACGACTTTTTATACCCAACATATGTTAAGTACTGAAAGCGGCGTTTGGTCACATTTGTCCCAAACCATCCTGCAGTTTTCAAAATATCCCAAACATCCCAATATCGAGTTCTGAGCTATATTTTGGAGCCAAATTCTGGCTCTCTGCACGTATTTGCAGGTTGAAATTACGACTTATTATACCCAACATATGCTAAGTACTGAAAGCGGCAATGAGTCACATTTTCCACAAACTCCCCTGCAGTTTTCAAAACATCCCAAACATCCCAATTTCGAGGTCTGAGCCATATTTTGGAGCCAAATTCAGGCTCTCGGAACGTATTCACAGTTCGAAATTGCGACTTTTTTATACCCAACATATGCCAAGTCCTGAAAGCGGCAGTGAGTCACATTTTGCACAAACTCCCCTGCAGTTTTCGAAATATCCCAAATATCCCAATTTCGAGGACAGAGCCATATTTTGGAGCCAAATTCTGGCTCTCTGCACGTATTTGCAGTTTGAAATTGCGACTTTTTTATACCCAACATATGCCAAGTACTGAAAGCGGCATTTGGTCACATTTGTCCCAAACCTTGCTGCAGTTTTCAAAATATCCCAAATATCCCAATTTCGAGGCCTGAGCCATATTTTGGAGCCAAATTCAGGTTCTCTGCACGTATTCGCAGTTTGATATTACGACTTTTTATACCCATTATATGCCAAGTCCTGAAAGCGGTAGTGAGTCACATTTTGCACAAACTCCCCTGCAGTTTTCAAAATATCCCAAATATCCCAATTTCGAGGCCTGAGCCATATTTTGGAGCCAAAATCTGACTCTCTGCACGTATTCGCAGTTTTATATTGCGACTTTTTTATAACCAACATATGCCAAGTACTGAAAGCGGCGTTTGGTCACTTTTGTCCCAATCCCCCCTTCAGTTTTCAAAATATCCCAAACATCCCAATATCGAGGCCTGAGCCATATTTTGGATAAAAATTCTGGCTCTATGCACTTATTCGCAGGTTGAAATTACGACTTATTATACCCAACATATGCCATGTACTGACAGCGGCAATAAGTCACATTTTGCACAAACTCCCTGCAATTTTCAAAATATGCCAAACATCCCAATTTCGAGGCCTGAGCCATATTTTGGAGCCAAATTCAGGCTCTCTGCACGTATTCGCAGTTTGAAATTACGACTTTTTATACCCAACATATGCCAAGTACTGAATGCGGCGTTTGGTCACATTTGTCCCAAACCTCCTTCCAGTTTTCAAAATATCCCAAATATCTTAATTTCTAGGCTTGAGCCATATTTTGGAGCCAAATTCTGGCTCTCTGCACGTATTCGCAGTTCGAAATTGCTACTTTTTTATACCCAACATATGCCAAGTACAGAAAGCGGCATTTGGTCACATTTGTCCCAAACCTTCCTGCAGTTTTCAGAATATCCCAAATATCATAATTTCTAGGTCTGAGCCATATTTTGGAGCCAAATTCAGGCTCTCTGCACATATTCGCAGTTTGATATTACGACTTTTTATACCCAACATATGCCAAGTACTGAAATCGGCGTTTGGTCACATTTGTCCCAAACCTCCCTGCAGTTTTCAAAATATCCCAAATATCCCAATTTCAAGGCCTAGGCCATATTTTGGAGCCAAATTCTGTCTCTCTGCACGTATTCGCAGTTTGATATTACGACTTTTTATACCCAACATATGCCAAGTACTGGACGCAGCAGTATGTCACATTTTGCACAAACTCCCCGACAGTTTTCAAAATATCCCAAATATCCCAATTTCGAGGCTTAAGCCATATTTTGGAGCTAAATACTGTCTTTGAACGTATTCACAGTTTGAAATTGCGACTTTTTTATACCCAACATATGCCAAGTACTGAAAGCGGCGTTTGGTCACATTTGTCCCAATCCCCCCTGCAGTTTTCAAATATCCCAAACATCCCAATATCGAGGCCTGAGCCATATTTTGGATCTAAATTCTGGCTCTATGCACGTATTTGCAGGTTGAAATTACGACTTATTATACCCAACATACGCCAAGTACTGACAGCGGCAATGAGTCACATTTAGCACAAACTCCCTGCAGTTTTCAAAATATCCCAAACATCCCAATTTCGTGGCGTGAACCATATTTTGGAGCCAAATTCAGGCTCTCTGCACGTATTCGCAGTTTGAAATTACGACATTTTATACCCAACATATGCCAAGTACTGAAAGCGACGTTTGGTCACATTTGTCCCAAACCTCCCTCCAGTCCTGAAAGTCCTGAAAACGGCAGTGAGTCCCATTTTGCACAAACTTCCCTGTAGTTTTCAAAATATCCCAAATATCCCAATTTCGAGGCCTGAGCCATATTTTGGAGCCAAATTCTAGCTCTCTACACGTATTTGCAATTTGAAATTGCGAATTTTTTATACCCAACATATGCCTAGACCTGAAAGCGGCGTTTTGTCATATTTGTCCCAATCCCCCCTGCAGTTTTCTAAATATCCCAAACATCCCAATATCGAGGCCTGAGCCATATTTTGGAGCCAAATTCTGGCTCTCTGCCCGTATTCGCAGTTTGATATTACGACTTTTTATACCCAACATATGTTAAGTACTGGACGCGGCAGTGAGTCACATTTTGCACAAACTCCCCTGCAGTTTTCAAAATATCCCAAACATCTCAATTTCGAGGCCTGAGCCATATTTTGGAGCCAAATTCTGGCTCTCTGCACGTATTCGCAGGATGAAATTACGACTTTTTATACCCAACATATGCCAAGTACTGAAAGCGGCTTTTGGTCACATTTGTCCCATACCTCCCTCCAGTTTTCAGAATATCCCAAATATCCCAATTTCTAGGCCTGAGCCATATTTTGGAGCCAAATTCTGGCTCTCTGCACGTATTCGCAGTTTGATATTACGACTTTTTTTACCCAACATATGCCAAGTCCTGAAAGCGGCGTTGAGTCACATTTTGCACAAACGTACCTGCAGTTTTCGAAATATCCAAAATATCCCAATTTCGAGGCCTGAGCCATATTTTGAAGCCAAATTCTGGCTTTCTGCACGTATTCGCAGTTTGAAATTACGACTTTTTATACCCAACATATGCCAAGTCCTGAAAGCGGCAGTGAGTCACATTTTGCACAAACTCCCCTGCAGTTTTCGAAATATCCCAAATATCCCATTTTCGAGGACAGAGCCATATTTTGGAGCCCAATTCTGGCTCTCTGCACGTATTCGCAGTTTGAAATTGCGACTTTTTATACCCAACATATGCGAAGGACTGAAAGCGGCGTTTGGTCACATTTGTCCCAAACCTCCCTGCAGTTTTCAAAATATCCCAAATATCCCAATATCGAGGCCTGAGCCATATTTTGGAGTCAAATTCTGGCTCTTTGCACGTACTCGCAATTTCATATTACGAACTTTTATACCCAACATATGCCAAGTACTGAAAGCGGCAGTGAATCACATTTTGCACAAACTCAACTGCAGTTTTCAAAATATCCCAAACGTCCCAATTTCGAGGCCTGAGCCATATTTTGGAGCCAAATTCTGGCTCTCTGAACGTATTCGCAGTTTTAAATTACGACTTTTTATACCCAACATATGCTAAGTCCTGAAAACGGCAGTGAGTCCCATTTTGCACAAACTTCCCTGTAGTTTTCAAAATATCCCAAATATTCCAATTTCGAGGCCTGAGCCATATTTTGGAGCCAAATTCTAGCTCTCTACACGTATTTGCAATTTGAAATTGCAAATTTTTTATACCCAACATATGCCTAGTCCTGAAAGCGGCGTTTTGTCATATTTGTCCCAATCCCCCCTGCAGTTTTCAAAATATCCCAAACATCCCAATATCGAGGCCTGAGCCATATTTTGGAGCCAAATTCTAGCTCTCTGCCCGTATTCGCAGTTTGATATTACGACTTTTTATACCCAACATATGTTAAGTACTGGACGCGGCAGTGAGTCACATTTTGCACAAACTCCCCTGCAGTTTTCAAAATATCCCAAACATCCCAATTTCGAGGCCTGAGCCATATTTTGGAGCCAAATTCTGGCTCTTTGCACGTATTCGCAGGATGAAATTATGACTTTTTATACCCAACATATGCCAAGTACTGAAAGCGGCTTTTGGTCACATTTGTCCCATACCTCCCTCCAGTTTTCAGAATATCCCAAATATCCCAATTTCTAGGCCTGAGCCATATTTTTGAGCCAAATTCTGGCTCTCTGCACGTATTCGCAGTTTGATATTACGACTTTTTATACCCATCATATGCCAAGTCCTGAAAGCGGCGTTGAGTCACATTTTGCACAAACGCCCCTGCAGTTTTCGAAATATCCAAAATATCCCAATTTCGAGGCCTGAGCCATATTTTGAAGCCAAATTCTGGCTTTCTGCACGTATTCGCAGTTTGAAATTAGGACTTTTTATACCCAACATATGCCAAGTCCTGAAAGCGGCAGTGAGTCACATTTTGAAGAAACTCCCCCTGCAGTTTTCGAAATATCCCAAATATCCCATTTTCGAGGCCTGAGCCATATTTTGGAGCCAAATTCTAGCTCTCTGCCCGTATTCGCAGTTTGATATTACGACTTTTTATACCCAACATATGTTAAGTACTGGACGCGGCAGTGAGTCACATTTTGCACAAACTCCCCTGCAGTTTTCAAAATATCCCAAACATCTCAATTTCGAGGCCTGAGCCATATTTTGGAGCCAAATTCTGGCTCTTTGCACGTATTCGCAGGATGAAATTATGACTTTTTATACCCAACATATGCCAAGTCCTGAAAGCGGCGTTGAGTCACATTTTGCACAAACGCCCCTGCAGTTTTCAAAACATCCCAAATATCCCAATTTCGAGGCCTGAGCCATATTTTGGAGTCAAATTCTGTCTCCCTGCACGTATTCGCAGTTTGATATTACGACTTTTTAAACCCAACATATGCCAAGTACTGGACGCAGCAGTGAGTCACATTTTGCACAAACTCCCCTGCAGCTTTCAAAATATCCCAAATATCCCAATTTCGAGGCCTGAGCCATATTTTGGAGCAAAATTCTGTCTCTGCACGTATTCGCAGTTTGAAATTTCGACATTTTTATACCCAACATATGCGAAGTACTGAAAGCGGTGTTTGGTCACATTTGTCCCAAACCTTCCTGCAGTTTTCAAAACATCCCAAATATCCCAATTTCGAGGCTTAAGCCATATTTTGGAGCCAAATACTGTCTTTGAACGTATTCACAGTTTGAAATTGTGACTTTTTTATACCCAACATATGCCAAGTACTGAAAGCGGCGTTTGGTCACATTTGTCCCAATCCCCCCTGCAGTTTTCAAATATCCCAAACATCCCAATATCGAGGCCTGAGCCATATTTTGGATCCAAATTCTGGCTCTATGCACGTATTCGCAGGTTAAAATTACGACTTATTATACCCAACATATGCAAAGCACTGACAGCGGCAATGAGTCACATTTTGCTCAAACTCTCCTGCAGTTTTCAAAATATCCCAAACATCCCAATTTCGAGGCCTGAGCCATATTTTGGAGGAAAATTCTGGCTGTCTGCACGTATTCGCAGTTCGAAATTGCGACTTTTTTATACCCAACATATGCCAAGTACTAAAGCGGCGTTTGGTCAGATTTGTCCCAAACCTCCCTACAGTTTTCAAAATATCCCAAATATCCCAATTTCGAGACCTGAGCCATATTTTGCAGCCAAATTCTGTCTCTCTGCTCGTATTCGCAGTTTGATATTACAACTTTTTATACCCAACATATGCCAAGTACTGGACGCAGCAGTGAGTTACGTTGTGCACAAACTCCCCTGCAGTTTTCAAAATATCCTAAATATTCCAATTTCCTGGCTTGAGCCATATTTTGGAGCCAAATTCAGGCTCTATGCACGTATTCGCAGTTTGAAATTACGACTTTTTATACCCAACATATGCCAAGTACTGAAAGCGGCGTTTGGTCACATTTGTCCCGAACCTCCGTCCAGTTTTCAAAATATCCCAAATATCCCAATTTCGAGGCTTGAGCTATATTTTGGAGCCAAAATCTGGCTCTCTGCACGTATTCGCAGTTCGAAATTGCGACTTTTTTATTCCCAACATATGCCAAGTACTGAAAGCGGCGTTTGGTCACATTTGTCCCAAACCTCCCTGCAGTTTTCAAAACATCCCAAATATCCCAATTTCGAGGCCTGAGCCATATTTTGGAGTCAAATTCTGGCTCCCTGCACGTATTCGCAGTTTGATATTACGACTTTTTATACCCAACATATGCCAAGTAATGGACGCAGCAGTGAGTCACATTTTGCACAAACTCCCCTGAAGCTTTCAAAATATCCCAAATATCCCAATTTCGAGGCCTGAGCCATATTTTGGAGCCAAATTCTGTCTCTGCACGTATTCGCAGTTTGAAATTGCGACTTTTTAATCCCCAACATATGCGACGTACTGAAAGCGGCGTTTGGTCACATTTGTCCCAAACCTTCCTGCAGTTTTCAAAATATCCCAAATATCCCAATATCGAGGCCTGAGCCATATTTTGGAGCCAAATTCTGGCTCTCTGCACGTATTCGCAGTTTGATATTATGACTTTTTATACCCAATATATGTTAAGTACTGAAAGCGGCATTGAGTCACATTTTGCACAAACGCCCCTGCAGTTTTCGAAATATCCAAAATATCCCAATTTCGAGGCCTGAGCCATATTTTGGAGCCAAATTCTGGCTCTCTGCAAGTATTCGCAGTTTGATATTACGACTTTTTAATACCCAACATATGCCAAGTACAGAAAGCGGCATTTGGTCACATTTGTCCCAAACCTTCCTGCAGTTTTCAGAATATCCCAAATATCCCAATTTCTAGGTCTGAGCCATATTTTGGAGCCAAATTCTGGCTCTCTGCACATATTCGCAGTTTGATATTACGACTTTTTATACCCAACATATGCCAAGTACTGAAATCGGCGTTTGGTCACATTTGTCCCAAACCTCCCTGAGTTTTCAAAATATCCCAAATATCCCAATTTCAAGGCCTAGGCCATATTTTGGAGCCAAATTCTGTCTCTCTGCACGTATTCGCAGTTTGATATTACGACTTTTTATACCCAACATATGCCAAGTACTGGACGCAGCAGTATGTCACATTTTGCACAAACTCCCCGGCAGTTTTCAAAATATCCCAAATATCCCAATTTCGAGGCTTAAGCCATATTTTGGAGCCAAATACTGTCTTTGAACGTATTCACAGTTTGAAATTGCGACTTTTTTATACCCAACATATGCCAAGTACTGAAAGCGGCGTTTGGTCACATTTGTCCCAATCCCCCCTGCAGTTTTCAAATATCCCAAACATCCCAATATCGAGGCCTGAGCCATATTTTGGATCTAAATTCTGGCTCTATGCACGTATTTGCAGGTTGAAATTACGACTTATTATACCCAACATACGCCAAGTACTGACAGCGGCAATGAGTCACATTTAGCACAAACTCCCTGCAGTTTTCAAAATATCCCAAACATCCCAATTTCGTGGCGTGAACCATATTTTGGAGCCAAATTCAGGCTCTCTGCACGTATTCGCAGTTTGAAATTACGACATTTTATACCCAACATATGCCAAGTACTGAAAGCGACGTTTGGTCACATTTGTCCCAAACCTCCCTCCAGTTTTCAAAATATTCCAAATATCCCAATTTCGAGGCCTGAGCCATATTTTGGAGTCAAATTCTGGCTCCCTGCACGTATTCGCAGTTTGATATTACGACTTTTTATACCCAACATATGCCAAGTAATGGACGCAGCAGTGAGTCACATTTTGCACAAACTCCCCTGCAGCTTTCAAAATATCCCAAATATCCCAATTTCGAGGCCTGAGCCATATTTTGGAGCCAAATTCTGTCTCTGCACGTATTCGCAGTTTGAAATTGCGACTTTTTTATACCCAACATATGCGAAGTACTGAAAGCGGCGTTTGGTCACATTTGTCCCAAACCTTCCTGCAGTTTTCAAAATATCCCAAATATCCCAATATCGAGGCCTGAGCCATATTTTGGAGCCAAATTCTGGCTCTCTGCACGTATTTTCAGTTTGATATTACGACTTTTTATACCCAACATATGTTAAGTACTGAAAGCGGCGTTTGGTCACATTTGTCCCAAACCATCCTGCAGTTTTCAAAATATCCCAAACATCCCAATATCGAGTTCTGAGCTATATTTTGGAGCCAAATTCTGGCTCTCTGCACGTATTTGCAGGTTGAAATTACGACTTATTATACCCAACATATGCTAAGTACTGAAAGCGGCAATGAGTCACATTTTCCACAAACTCCCCTGCAGTTTTCAAAACATCCCAAACATCCCAATTTCGAGGTCTGAGCCATATTTTGGAGCCAAATTCAGGCTCTCGGAACGTATTCACAGTTCGAAATTGCGACTTTTTTATACCCAACATATGCCAAGTCCTGAAAGCGGCAGTGAGTCACATTTTGCACAAACTCCCCTGCAGTTTTCGAAATATCCCAAATATCCCAATTTCGAGGACAGAGCCATATTTTGGAGCCAAATTCTGGCTCTCTGCACGTATTTGCAGTTTGAAATTGCGACTTTTTTATACCCAACATATGCCAAGTACTGAAAGCGGCATTTGGTCACATTTGTCCCAAACCTTGCTGCAGTTTTCAAAATATCCCAAATATCCCAATTTCGAGGCCTGAGCCATATTTTGGAGCCAAATTCAGGTTCTCTGCACGTATTCGCAGTTTGATATTACGACTTTTTATACCCATTATATGCCAAGTCCTGAAAGCGGTAGTGAGTCACATTTTGCACAAACTCCCCTGCAGTTTTCAAAATATCCCAAATATCCCAATTTCGAGGCCTGAGCCATATTTTGGAGCCAAAATCTGACTCTCTGCACGTATTCGCAGTTTTATATTGCGACTTTTTTATAACCAACATATGCCAAGTACTGAAAGCGGCGTTTGGTCACTTTTGTCCCAATCCCCCCTTCAGTTTTCAAAATATCCCAAACATCCCAATATCGAGGCCTGAGCCATATTTTGGATAAAAATTCTGGCTCTATGCACTTATTCGCAGGTTGAAATTACGACTTATTATACCCAACATATGCCATGTACTGACAGCGGCAATAAGTCACATTTTGCACAAACTCCCTGCAATTTTCAAAATATGCCAAACATCCCAATTTCGAGGCCTGAGCCATATTTTGGAGCCAAATTCAGGCTCTCTGCACGTATTCGCAGTTTGAAATTACGACTTTTTATACCCAACATATGCCAAGTACTGAATGCGGCGTTTGGTCACATTTGTCCCAAACCTCCTTCCAGTTTTCAAAATATCCCAAATATCTTAATTTCTAGGCTTGAGCCATATTTTGGAGCCAAATTCTGGCTCTCTGCACGTATTCGCAGTTCGAAATTGCTACTTTTTTATACCCAACATATGCCAAGTACAGAAAGCGGCATTTGGTCACATTTGTCCCAAACCTTCCTGCAGTTTTCAGAATATCCCAAATATCATAATTTCTAGGTCTGAGCCATATTTTGGAGCCAAATTCAGGCTCTCTGCACATATTCGCAGTTTGATATTACGACTTTTTATACCCAACATATGCCAAGTACTGAAATCGGCGTTTGGTCACATTTGTCCCAAACCTCCCTGCAGTTTTCAAAATATCCCAAATATCCCAATTTCAAGGCCTAGGCCATATTTTGGAGCCAAATTCTGTCTCTCTGCACGTATTCGCAGTTTGATATTACGACTTTTTATACCCAACATATGCCAAGTACTGGACGCAGCAGTATGTCACATTTTGCACAAACTCCCCGACAGTTTTCAAAATATCCCAAATATCCCAATTTCGAGGCTTAAGCCATATTTTGGAGCTAAATACTGTCTTTGAACGTATTCACAGTTTGAAATTGCGACTTTTTTATACCCAACATATGCCAAGTACTGAAAGCGGCGTTTGGTCACATTTGTCCCAATCCCCCCTGCAGTTTTCAAATATCCCAAACATCCCAATATCGAGGCCTGAGCCATATTTTGGATCTAAATTCTGGCTCTATGCACGTATTTGCAGGTTGAAATTACGACTTATTATACCCAACATACGCCAAGTACTGACAGCGGCAATGAGTCACATTTAGCACAAACTCCCTGCAGTTTTCAAAATATCCCAAACATCCCAATTTCGTGGCGTGAACCATATTTTGGAGCCAAATTCAGGCTCTCTGCACGTATTCGCAGTTTGAAATTACGACATTTTATACCCAACATATGCCAAGTACTGAAAGCGACGTTTGGTCACATTTGTCCCAAACCTCCCTCCAGTCCTGAAAGTCCTGAAAACGGCAGTGAGTCCCATTTTGCACAAACTTCCCTGTAGTTTTCAAAATATCCCAAATATCCCAATTTCGAGGCCTGAGCCATATTTTGGAGCCAAATTCTAGCTCTCTACACGTATTTGCAATTTGAAATTGCGAATTTTTTATACCCAACATATGCCTAGACCTGAAAGCGGCGTTTTGTCATATTTGTCCCAATCCCCCCTGCAGTTTTCTAAATATCCCAAACATCCCAATATCGAGGCCTGAGCCATATTTTGGAGCCAAATTCTGGCTCTCTGCCCGTATTCGCAGTTTGATATTACGACTTTTTATACCCAACATATGTTAAGTACTGGACGCGGCAGTGAGTCACATTTTGCACAAACTCCCCTGCAGTTTTCAAAATATCCCAAACATCTCAATTTCGAGGCCTGAGCCATATTTTGGAGCCAAATTCTGGCTCTCTGCACGTATTCGCAGGATGAAATTACGACTTTTTATACCCAACATATGCCAAGTACTGAAAGCGGCTTTTGGTCACATTTGTCCCATACCTCCCTCCAGTTTTCAGAATATCCCAAATATCCCAATTTCTAGGCCTGAGCCATATTTTGGAGCCAAATTCTGGCTCTCTGCACGTATTCGCAGTTTGATATTACGACTTTTTTTACCCAACATATGCCAAGTCCTGAAAGCGGCGTTGAGTCACATTTTGCACAAACGTACCTGCAGTTTTCGAAATATCCAAAATATCCCAATTTCGAGGCCTGAGCCATATTTTGAAGCCAAATTCTGGCTTTCTGCACGTATTCGCAGTTTGAAATTACGACTTTTTATACCCAACATATGCCAAGTCCTGAAAGCGGCAGTGAGTCACATTTTGCACAAACTCCCCTGCAGTTTTCGAAATATCCCAAATATCCCATTTTCGAGGACAGAGCCATATTTTGGAGCCCAATTCTGGCTCTCTGCACGTATTCGCAGTTTGAAATTGCGACTTTTTATACCCAACATATGCGAAGGACTGAAAGCGGCGTTTGGTCACATTTGTCCCAAACCTCCCTGCAGTTTTCAAAATATCCCAAATATCCCAATATCGAGGCCTGAGCCATATTTTGGAGTCAAATTCTGGCTCTTTGCACGTACTCGCAATTTCATATTACGAACTTTTATACCCAACATATGCCAAGTACTGAAAGCGGCAGTGAATCACATTTTGCACAAACTCAACTGCAGTTTTCAAAATATCCCAAACGTCCCAATTTCGAGGCCTGAGCCATATTTTGGAGCCAAATTCTGGCTCTCTGAACGTATTCGCAGTTTTAAATTACGACTTTTTATACCCAACATATGCTAAGTCCTGAAAACGGCAGTGAGTCCCATTTTGCACAAACTTCCCTGTAGTTTTCAAAATATCCCAAATATTCCAATTTCGAGGCCTGAGCCATATTTTGGAGCCAAATTCTAGCTCTCTACACGTATTTGCAATTTGAAATTGCAAATTTTTTATACCCAACATATGCCTAGTCCTGAAAGCGGCGTTTTGTCATATTTGTCCCAATCCCCCCTGCAGTTTTCAAAATATCCCAAACATCCCAATATCGAGGCCTGAGCCATATTTTGGAGCCAAATTCTAGCTCTCTGCCCGTATTCGCAGTTTGATATTACGACTTTTTATACCCAACATATGTTAAGTACTGGACGCGGCAGTGAGTCACATTTTGCACAAACTCCCCTGCAGTTTTCAAAATATCCCAAACATCCCAATTTCGAGGCCTGAGCCATATTTTGGAGCCAAATTCTGGCTCTTTGCACGTATTCGCAGGATGAAATTATGACTTTTTATACCCAACATATGCCAAGTACTGAAAGCGGCTTTTGGTCACATTTGTCCCATACCTCCCTCCAGTTTTCAGAATATCCCAAATATCCCAATTTCTAGGCCTGAGCCATATTTTTGAGCCAAATTCTGGCTCTCTGCACGTATTCGCAGTTTGATATTACGACTTTTTATACCCATCATATGCCAAGTCCTGAAAGCGGCGTTGAGTCACATTTTGCACAAACGCCCCTGCAGTTTTCGAAATATCCAAAATATCCCAATTTCGAGGCCTGAGCCATATTTTGAAGCCAAATTCTGGCTTTCTGCACGTATTCGCAGTTTGAAATTAGGACTTTTTATACCCAACATATGCCAAGTCCTGAAAGCGGCAGTGAGTCACATTTTGAAGAAACTCCCCCTGCAGTTTTCGAAATATCCCAAATATCCCATTTTCGAGGCCTGAGCCATATTTTGGAGCCAAATTCTAGCTCTCTGCCCGTATTCGCAGTTTGATATTACGACTTTTTATACCCAACATATGTTAAGTACTGGACGCGGCAGTGAGTCACATTTTGCACAAACTCCCCTGCAGTTTTCAAAATATCCCAAACATCTCAATTTCGAGGCCTGAGCCATATTTTGGAGCCAAATTCTGGCTCTTTGCACGTATTCGCAGGATGAAATTATGACTTATTATACCCAACATATGCCAAGTACTGAAAGCGGCGTACGTTTGGTCACATTTGTCCCAAACCTCCCACCAGTTTTCAAAATATCCCAAATATCCCAATTTCGAGGCTTGAGCCATATTTTGGAGGCAAATTCTGGCTCTCTGCACGTATTCGCAGTTCGAAATTGCGACTTTTTTATACCCAACATATGCCAAGTACTAAAGCGGCGTTTGGTCAGATTTGTCCCAAACCTCCCTACAGTTTTCAAAATATCCCAAATATCCCAATTTCGAGGCCTGAGCCATATTTTGCAGCCAAATTCTGTTTCTCTGCTCGTATTCGCAGTTTGATATTATGACTTTTTATACACAACATATGTCAAGTACTGGACGCAGCAGTGAGTTACGTTTTGCACAAACTCCCCTGCAGTTTTCAAAATATCCCAAATATCCCAATTTCGTGGCTTGAGCCATATTTTGGAGCCAAATTCAGGCTCTCTGCACGTATTCGCAGTTTGAAATTACGACTTTTTATACCCAACATATGCCAAGTACTGAAAGCGGCATTTGGTCACATTTCTCACGAACCTCCCTCAAGTTTTCAAAATATCCCAAATATCCCAATTTCGAGGCTTGAGCTATATTTTGGAGCCAAAATCTGGCTCTCTGCACGTATTCGCAGTTCGAAATTGCGACTTTTTTATTCCCAACATATGCCAAGTACTGAAAGCGGCGTTTGGTCACATTTGTCCCAAACCTGCCTGCAGTTTTCAAAACATCCCAAATATCCCAATTTCGAGGCCTGAGATATATTTTGGAGTCAAATTCTGGCTCCCTGCACGTATTAGCAGTTTGATATTACGACTTTTTATACCCAACATATGCCAAGTACTGGACGCAGCAGTGAGTCACATTTTGCACAAACTCCCTTGCAGCTTTCAAAATATCCCAAATATCCCAATTTCGAGGCCTGAGCCATATTTTGGAGCCAAAGTCTGTCTCTGCACGTATTCGCAGTTTGAAAATGCGACTTTTTTATACCCAACATATGTTAAGTACTGAAAGCGGCGTTTGGTCACATTTGTCCCAAACCATCCTGCAGTTTTCAAAATATCCCAAACATCCCAATATCGAGTTCTGAGCTATATTTTGGAGCCAAATTCTGGCTCTCTGCACGTATTTGCAGGTTGAAATTACGACTTATTATACCCAACATATGCTAAGTACTGAAAGCGGCAATGAGTCACATTTTCCACAAACTCCCCTGCAGTTTTCAAAACATCCCAAACATCCCAATTTCGAGGTCTGAGCCATATTTTGGAGCCAAATTCAGGCTCTCGGAACGTATTCACAGTTCGAAATTGCGACTTTTTTATACCCAACATATGCCAAGTCCTGAAAGCGGCAGTGAGTCACATTTTGCACAAACTCCCCTGCAGTTTTCGAAATATCCCAAATATCCCAATTTCGAGGACAGAGCCATATTTTGGAGCCAAATTCTGGCTCTCTGCACGTATTTGCAGTTTGAAATTGCGACTTTTTTATACCCAACATATGCCAAGTACTGAAAGCGGCATTTGGTCACATTTGTCCCAAACCTTGCTGCAGTTTTCAAAATATCCCAAATATCCCAATTTCGAGGCCTGAGCCATATTTTGGAGCCAAATTCAGGTTCTCTGCACGTATTCGCAGTTTGATATTACGACTTTTTATACCCATTATATGCCAAGTCCTGAAAGCGGTAGTGAGTCACATTTTGCACAAACTCCCCTGCAGTTTTCAAAATATCCCAAATATCCCAATTTCGAGGCCTGAGCCATATTTTGGAGCCAAAATCTGACTCTCTGTACGTATTCGCAGTTTGAAATTTCGACTTTTTTATACCCAACATATGCGAAGTACTGAAAGCGGCGTTTGGTCACATTTGTCCCAAACCTTCCTGCAGTTTTCAAAATATCCCAATATCGAGGCCTGAGCCATATTTTGGATGCAAATTCTGGCTCTATGCACGTATTCGCAGGTTAAAATTACGACTTATTATACCCAACATATGCAAAGCACTGACAGCGGCAATGAGTCACGTTTTGCACAAACTCCCCTGCAGTTTTCAAAATATCCCAAATATCCCAATTTCGAGGTCTGAGCCATATTTTGGAGCCAAATTCTGGCTCTTTGCACGTATTCGCAGTTTGAAATTAGGACTTTTTATACCCAACATATGCCAAGTACTGAAAGCGGCGTACGTTTGGTCACATTTGTCCCAAACCTCCCACCAGTTTTCAAAATATCCCAAATATCCCAATTTCGAGGCTTGAGCCATATTTTGGAGGCAAATTCTGGCTCTCTGCACGTATTCGCAGTTCGAAATTGCGACTTTTTTATACCCAACATATGCCAAGTACTAAAGCGGCGTTTGGTCAGATTTGTCCCAAACCTCCCTACAGTTTTCAAAATATCCCAAATATCCCAATTTCGAGGCCTGAGCCATATTTTGCAGCCAAATTCTGTTTCTCTGCTCGTATTCGCAGTTTGATATTATGACTTTTTATACACAACATATGTCAAGTACTGGACGCAGCAGTGAGTTACGTTTTGCACAAACTCCCCTGCAGTTTTCAAAATATCCCAAATATCCCAATTTCGTGGCTTGAGCCATATTTTGGAGCCAAATTCAGGCTCTCTGCACGTATTCGCAGTTTGAAATTACTACTTTTTATACCCAACATATGCCAAGTACTGAAAGCGGCATTTGGTCACATTTCTCACGAACCTCCCTCAAGTTTTCAAAATATCCCAAATATCCCAATTTCGAGGCTTGAGCTATATTTTGGAGCCAAAATCTGGCTCTCTGCACGTATTCGCAGTTCGAAATTGCGACTTTTTTATTCCCAACATATGCCAAGTACTGAAAGCGGCGTTTGGTCACATTTGTCCCAAACCTGCCTGCAGTTTTCAAAACATCCCAAATATCCCAATTTCGAGGCCTGAGATATATTTTGGAGTCAAATTCTGGCTCCCTGCACGTATTAGCAGTTTGATATTACGACTTTTTATACCCAACATATGCCAAGTACTGGACGCAGCAGTGAGTCACATTTTGCACAAACTCCCTTGCAGCTTTCAAAATATCCCAAATATCCCAATTTCGAGGCCTGAGCCATATTTTGGAGCCAAAGTCTGTCTCTGCACGTATTCGCAGTTTGAAAATGCGACTTTTTTATACCCAACATATGCGACGTACTGAAAGCGGCGTTTGGTCACATTTGTCCCAAACCTTCCTGCAGTTTTCAAAATATCCCAAGTATCCCAATATCGAAGCCTGAGCCATATTTTGGAGCCAAATTCTGGCTCTCTGCACGTATTCGCAGTTTTATATTGCGACTTTTTTATAACCAACATATGCCAAGTACTGAAAGCGGCGTTTGGTCACATTTGTCCCAATCCCCCCTTCAGTTTTCAAAATATCCCAAACATCCCAATATCGAGGCCTGAGCCATATTTTTTATCTAAATTCTGGCTCTATGCACTTATTCGCAGGTTGAAATTACGACTTATTATACCCAACATATGCCAAGTACTGACAGTGGCAATGAGTCACATTTTGCACAAACTCCCTGCAATTTTCAAAATATCCCAAAAATCCCAATTTCGAGGCCTGAGCCATATTCTGGAGCCAAATTCAGGCTCTCTGCACGTATTCGCAGTTCGAAATTACTACTTTTTTATACCCAACATATGCCAAGTACTGAAAGCGGCGTTTAGTCACATTTGTCCCAAACCTTCCTGCAGTTTTCAGAATATCCCAAATATCCCAATTTCTAGGCCTGAGCCATATTTTGGAGCCAAATTCTGCCTCTCTGCACATATTCGCAGTTTGATATTACGACTTTTTATACCCAACATATGCCAAGTACTGAAAGCGGCGTTTGGTCACATTTGTCCCAAACCTCCCTGCAGTTTTCAAAATATCCCAAATATCCCAATTTCGAGGCCTAAACCATATTTTGGAGCCAAATTCTGGCTCTCTGCACGTATTCGCAGTTTGATATTACGACTTTTTATACCCAACATATGCCAAGTACTGGACGCAGCAGTGAGTCACATTTTGCACAAACTCCCCGGCAGTTTTCAAAATATCCCAAATATCCAAATTTCGAGGCTTGAGCCATATTTTTGAGCCAAATACTGTCTCTGAACGTATTCACAGTTTGAAATTGCGACTTTTTTATACCCAACATATGCCAAGTACTGAAAGCGGCGTTTGGTCACATTTGTCCCAATCCCCCCTGCAGTTTACAAATATCCGAAACATCCCAATATCGAGGCCTGAGCCATATTTTGGATCCAAATTCGGGCTCTATGCACGTATTCGCAGGTTGAAATTACGACTTATTATACCCAACATATGCCAAGTACTGAAAGCGGCAATGAGTCACATTTAGCACAAACTCCCTGCAGTTTTCAAAATATCCCAAACATCCCAATTACGAGGCGTGAACCATATTTTGGAGCCAAATTCAGGCTCTCTGCACGTATTCGCAGTTTGAAATTACGACATTTTATACCCAACATATGCCAAGTAGTGAAAGCGACGTTTGGTCACATTTGTCCCAAACCTCCCTGCAGTTTTCAAAATATCCCAAATATCCCAATTTCAAGGCCTAGGCCATATTTTGGAGCCAAATTCTGTCTCTCTGCACGTATTCGCAGTTTGATATTACGACTTTTTATACCCAACATATGCCAAGTACTGGACGCAGCAGTATGTCACATTTTGCACAAACTCCCCGGCAGTTTTCAAAATATCCCAAATATCCCAATTTCGAGGCTTAAGCCATATTTTGGAGCCAAATACTGTCTTTGAACGTAATCACAGTTTGAAATTGCGACTTTTTTATACCCAACATATGCCAAGTACTGAAAGCGGCGTTTGGTCACATTTGTCCCAATCCCCCCTGCAGTTTTTAAATATCCCAAACATCCCAATATCGAGGCCTGAGCCATATTTTGGATCTAAATTCTGGCTCTATGCACGTATTTGCAGGTTGAAATTACGACTTATTATACCCAACATACGCCAAGTACTGACAGCGGCAATGAGTCACATTTAGCACAAACTCCCTGCAGTTTTCAAAATATCCCAAACATCCCAATTTCGTGGCGTGAACCATATTTTGGAGCCAAATTCAGGCTCTCTGCACGTATTCGCAGTTTGAAATTACGACATTTTATACCCAACATATGCCAAGTACTGAAAGCGACGTTTGGTCACATTTGTCCCAAACCTCCCTCCAGTTTTCAAAATATTCCAAATATCCCAATTTCGAGGCCTGAGCCATATTTTGGAGTCAAATTCTGTCTCCCATCACGTATTCGCAGTTTGATAACGACTTTTTAAACCCAACATATGCCAAGTACTGGACGCAGCAGTGAGTCACATTTTGCACAAACTCCCCTGCAGCTTTCAAAATATCCCAAATATCCCAATTTCAAGGCCTGAGCCATATTTTGGAGCAAAATTCTGTCTCTGTACGTATTCGCCGTTTGAAATTTCGACTTTTTTATACCCAACATATGCGAAGTACTGAAAGCGGTGTTTGGTCACATTTGTCCCAAACCTTCCTGCAGTTTTCAAAATATCCCAAATATCCCAATTTCGAGGCCTGAGCCATATTTTGGAGCCAAATTCTGTCTCTGCAAGTATTCGCAGTTTGAAATTGCGACTTTTTTATACCCAACATATGCGAAGTACTGAAAGCGGCGTTTGGTCACATTTGTCCCAAACCTTCCTGCAGTTTTCAAAATATCCCAATATCGAGGCCTGAGCCATATTTTGGATGCAAATTCTGGCTCTATGCACGTATTCGCAGGTTAAAATTACGACTTATTATACCCAACATATGCAAAGCACTGACAGCGGCAATGAGTCACGTTTTGCACAAACTCCCCTGCAGTTTTCAAAATATCCCAAATATCCCAATTTCGAGGTCTGAGCCATATTTTGGAGCCAAAATCTGGCTCTTTGCACGTATTCGCAGTTTGAAATTAGGACTTTTTATACCCAACATATGCCAAGTACTGAAAGCGGCGTACGTTTGGTCACATTTGTCCCAAACCTCCCACCAGTTTTCAAAATATCCCAAATATCCCAATTTCGAGGCTTGAGCCATATTTTGGAGGCAAATTCTGGCTCTCTGCACGTATTCGCAGTTCGAAATTGCGACTTTTTTATACCCAACATATGCCAAGTACTAAAGCGGCGTTTGGTCAGATTTGTCCCAAACCTCCCTACAGTTTTCAAAATATCCCAAATATCCCAATTTCGAGGCCTGAGCCATATTTTGCAGCCAAATTCTGTTTCTCTGCTCGTATTCGCAGTTTGATATTATGACTTTTTATACCCAACATATGTCAAGTACTGGACGCAGCAGTGAGTTACGTTTTGCACAAACTCCCCTGCAGTTTTCAAAATATCCCAAATATCCCAATTTCGTGGCTTGAGCCATATTTTGGAGCCAAATTCAGGCTCTCTGCACGTATTCGCAGTTTGAAATTACTACTTTTTATACCCAACATATGCCAAGTACTGAAAGCGGCATTTGGTCACATTTCTCACGAACCTCCCTCCAGTTTTCAAAATATCCCAAATATCCCAATTTCGAGGCTTGAGCTATATTTTGGAGCCAAAATCTGGCTCTCTGCACGTATTCGCAGTTCGAAATTGCGACTTTTTTATTCCCAACATATGCCAAGTACTGAAAGCGGCGTTTGGTCACATTTGTCCCAAACCTGCCTGCAGTTTTCAAAACATCCCAAATATCCCAATTTCGAGGACTGAGATATATTTTGGAGTCAAATTCTGGCTCCCTGCACGTATTAGCAGTTTGATATTACGACTTTTTATACCCAACATATGCCAAGTACTGGACGCAGCAGTGAGTCACATTTTGCACAAACTCCCTTGCAGCTTTCAAAATATATCAAATATCCCAATTTCGAGGCCTGAGCCATATTTTGGAGCCAAAGTCTGTCTCTGCACGTATTCGCAGTTTGAAAATGCGACTTTTTTATACCCAACATATGCGACGTACTGAAAGCGGCGTTTGGTCACATTTGTCCCAAACCTTCCTGCAGTTTTCAAAATATCCCAAGTATCCCAATATCGAAGCCTGAGCCATATTTTGGAGCCAAATTCTGGCTCTCTGCACGTATTCGCAGTTTTATATTGCGACTTTTTTATAACCAACATATGCCAAGTACTGAAAGCGGCGTTTGGTCACATTTGTCCCAATCCCCCCTTCAGTTTTCAAAATATCCCAAACATCCCAATATCGAGGCCTGAGCCATATTTTTTATCCAAATTCTGGCTCTATGCACTTATTCGCAGGTTGAAATTACGACTTATTATACCCAACATATGCCAAGTACTGACAGTGGCAATGAGTCACATTTTGCACAAACTCCCTGCAATTTTCAAAATATCCCAAAAATCCCAATTTCGAGGCCTGAGCCATATTCTGGAGCCAAATTCAGGCTCTCTGCACGTATTCGCAGTTCGAAATTACTACTTTTTTATACCCAACATATGCCAAGTACTGAAAGCGGCGTTTAGTCACATTTGTCCCAAACCTTCCTGCAGTTTTCAGAATATCCCAAATATCCCAATTTCTAGGCCTGAGCCATATTTTGGAGCCAAATTCTGCCTCTCTGCACATATTCGCAGTTTGATATTACGACTTTTTATACCCAACATATGCCAAGTACTGAAAGCGGCGTTTGGTCACATTTGTCCCAAACCTCCCTGCATTTTTCAAAATATCCCAAACATCCCAATATCGAGTTCTGAGCTATATTTTGGAGCCAAATTCTGGCTCTCTGCACGTATTTGCAGGTTGAAATTACGACTTATTATACCCAACATATGCTGACTACTGATAGCGGCAATGAGTCACATTTTCCACAAACTCCCCTGCAGTTTTCAAAACATCCCAAACATCCCAATTTCGAGGCCTGAGCCATATTTTGGAGCCAAATTCTAGCTCTCTGCAAGTATTCGCAGTTTGAAATTACGACTTTTTATACCCAACATATTCGAAGTACTGAAACCGGCGTTTGGTCACATTTGTCCCAAACCTCCCTGCATTTTTCAAAATATCCCAAATATCCCAATATCGAGGCCTGAGCCATATTTTGGAGCCAAATTCTGGCTCACTCCACGTATTCGCAGTTTGATATTTCGACTTTTTATACCCAACATATGCCAAGTCCTGAAAGCGGCGTTGAGTCACATTTTGCACAAACACCCCTGCAGTTTTCGAAATATCCAAAATATCCCAATTTCGAGGCCTGAGCCATATTTTGGAGCCAAATTCTCGCTTTCTGCACGTATTCGCAGTTTGAAATTACGACTTTTTATACCCAACATATGCCAAGTCCTGAAAGCGGCAGTGAGTCACATTTTGCAAAAACTCCCCTGCAGTTTTCGAAATATCCCAAATATCCCAATTTCGAGGACAGAGCCATATTTTGGAGCCAAATTCTGGCTCTCTGCACGTATTTGCAGTTTGAAATTGCGACTTTTTTATACCCAACATATGCCAAGTACTGAAAGCGGCATTTGGTCACATTTGTCCCAAACCTCCCTGCAGTTTTCAAAATATCCCAAATATCCCAATTTCGAGGCCTGATCCATATTTTGGAGCCAAATTCTGGCTCTCTCCACGTATTCGCAGTTTGATATTACGACTTTTTATACCCAACATATGCCAAGTCCTGAAAGCGGCAGTGAGTCACATTTTGCACAAACTCCCCTGCAGTTTTCAAAATATCCCAAATATCCCAATATCGAGGCCTGAGCCATATTTTGGAGCCAAAATCTGGCTCTCTGCACGTATTCACAGTTTTATATTGCGACTTTTTTATAACCAACATATGCCAAGTACTGAAAGCGGCGTTTGGTCACATTTGTCCACATCCCCTTTTCAGTTTTCAAAATATCCCAAACATCCCAATATCGAGGCCTGAGCCATATTTTGGATCCAAATTCTTGCTCTATGCACTTATTCGCAGGTTGAAATTACGACTTATTATACCCAACATATGCCAAGTACTGACAGCGGCAATGAGTCACATTTTGCACAAACTCCCTGCTATTTTCAAAATATCCCAAACATCCCAATTTCGAGGCCTGAGCCATATTTTGGAGCCAAATTCAGGCTTTCTGCACGTATTCGCAGTTTGAAATTACGACTTTTTATACCCAACATATGCCAAGTACTGAATGCGGCGTTTGGTCACATTTGTCCCAAACCTCCTTCCAGTTTTCAAAATATCCCAAATATCTTAATTTCTAGGCTTGAGCCATATTTTGGAGCCAAATTCTGGATCTCTGCACGTATTCGCAGTTCGAAATTGCTACTTTTTTATACCCAACATATGCCAAGTACTGAAAGCGGCGTTTGGTCACATTTGTCCCAAACCTTCCTGCAGTTTTCAGAATATCCCAAATATCCCAATTTCTAGGCCTGAGCCATATTTTGGAACCAAATTCTGCCTCTCTGCACATATTCGCAGTTTGATATTACGACTTTTTATACCCAACATATGCCAAGTACTGGACGCAGCAGTGAGTCACATTTTGCACAAACTCCCCGGCAGTTTTCAAAATATCCCAAATATCCCAATTTCGAGGCTTGAGCCATATTTTGGAGCCAAATACTGTCTCTGAACGTATTCGCAGTTTGAAATTGCGACTTTTTTATACCCAACATATGCCAAGTACTGAAAGCGGCGTTTGATCAAATTGTCCCAATCCCCCCTGCAGTTTACAAATATCCCAAACATCCCAATATCGAGGACTGAGCCATACTTTGGATCCAAATTCTGGCTCTATGCACGTATTCGCAGGTAGAAATTACGACTTATTATACCCAACATATGCCAAGTACTGAAAGCGGCAATGAGTCACATTTAGCACAAACTCCCTGCAGTTTTCAAAATATCCCAAACATCCCAATTTCGAGGCGTGAACCATATTTTGGATCCAAATTCTGGCTCTATGCACGTATTTGCAGTTTGAAATTACGACATTTTATACCTAACATATGCCAAGTAGTGAAAGCGACGTTTGGTCACATTTGTCCCAAACCTCCCTCCAGTTTTCAAAATATCCCAAATATCCCAATTTCGAGGCTTGAGCCATATTTTGGAGCCAAATTCTGGCTCTCTGCACGTATTCGCAGTTCGAAATTGCGACTTTTTTATACCCAACATATGCCAAGTACTGAAAGCGGCGTTTGGTCACATTTGTCCCAAACCTTCATGCAGTTTTCAGAATATCCCAAATATCCCAATTTCTAGGCCTGAGCCATATTTTGGAGCCAAATTCTGGCTCTCTGCACATATTCGCAGTTTGATATTACGACTTTTTATACCCAACATATGCCAAGTCCTGAAACCGGCAGTGAGTCACATTTTGCACAAACTCCCCTGCAGTATTCGAAATATCTCAAATATCCCAATTTCTAGGACTGAGCCATATTTCGGAGTCAAATTCTGGCTCTCTGCACGTATTCGCAGTTTGTAATTGCGACTTTTTTATACCCAACATATGCCAAGTACTGAAAGTGGTGTTTGGTCACATTTGTCCCAAACCTCCTGCAGTTTTCAAAATATCCCAAATATCCCAATATCGAGGCCTGAGCCATATTTTGGAGCCAAATTCTGGCTCACTGCACGTATTCGCAGTTTGATATTACGACTTTTTATACCCAACATATGCCAAGTCCTGAAAGCGGCAGTGAGTCACATTTCGCACAAACTCCCCTGCAGTTTTCGAAATATAACAAATATCCCATTTTCGAGGACAGAGCCATATTTTGGAGCCAAATTCTGGCTCTCTGCACGTATTCGCAGTTTGAAGTTGCGACTTTTTTATACCCAACATATGCCAAGTACTGAAAGAGGCATTTGGTCACATTTGTCCCAAACCTCCCTGCAGTTTTCAAAATATTCCAAATATCCCAATTTCGAGGCCTGAGCCATATTTTGGAGCCAAATTCTGGCTCTCTGCACGTATTCGCAGTTTGATATTACGACTTTTTATACCCAACATATGCCAAGTACTGAAAGCGGCAGTGAGTCACATTTTGCACAAACCTTCCTGCAGTTTTCAAAATATCCCAAACATCCCAATATCGAGTCCTGAGCCATATTTTGGAGCCAAATTCAGGCTCTCTGCACGTATTCGCAGTTTGATATTACGACTTTTTATACCCAACATATGCAAAGTCGTGAAAGCGGCAGTGAGTCACATTTTGCACAAACTCCCCTGCAGTTTTCAAAATATCCCAAATATCCCAATTTCGAGGCCTGAGCTATATTTTGGAGCCAAAATCTGGATCTCTGCACGTATTCGCAGTTTTATATTGCGACTTTTTTATACCCAACATAAGCCAAGTACTGAAAGCGGCGTTTGGTCACATTTGTCCCAATCCCCCATGCAGTTTTCAAAATATCCCAAACATCCCAATATCGAGGCCTGAGCCATATTTTGGATCCAAATTCTTGCTCTATGCACTTATTCGCAGGTTGAAATTACGACTTATTATACCCAACATATGCCAAGTACTGACAGCGGCAATGAGTCACATTTTGCACAAACTCCCTGCAATTTTCAAAATATCCCAAACATCCCAATTTCGAGGCCTGAGCCATATTTTGGAGCCAAATTCAGGCTTTCTGCACGTATTCGCAGTTTGAAATTACGACTTTTTATACCCAACATATGCCAAGTACTGAATGCGGCGTTTGGTCACATTTGTCCCAAACCTCCTTCCAGTTTTCAAAATATCCCAAATATCTTAATTTCTAGGCTTGAGCCATATTTTGGAGCCAAATTCTGGATCTCTGCACGTATTCGCAGTTCGAAATTGCTACTTTTTTATACCCAACATATGCCAAGTACTGAAAGCGGCGTTTGGTCACATTTGTCCCAAACCTTCCTGCAGTTTTCAGAATATCCCAAATATCCCAATTTCTAGGCCTGAGCCATATTTTGGAACCAAATTCTGCCTCTATGCACATATTCGCAGTTTGATATTACGACTTTTTATACCCAACATATGCCAAGTACTGGACGCAGCAGTGAGTCACATTTTGCACAAACTCCCCGGCAGTTTTCAAAATATCCCAAATATCCCAATTTCGAGGCTTGAGCCATATTTTGGAGCCAAATACTGTCTCTGAACGTATTCGCAGTTTGAAATTGCGACTTTTTTATACCCAACATATGCCAAGTACTGAAAGCGGCGTTTGGTCAAATTGTCCCAATCCCCCCTGCAGTTTACAAATATCCCAAACATCCCAATATCGAGGACTGAGCCATACTTTGGATCCAAATTCTGGCTCTATGCACGTATTCGCAGGTAGAAATTACGACTTATTATACCCAACATATGCCAAGTACTGAAAGCGGCAATGAGTCACATTTAGCACAAACTCCCTGCAGTTTTCAAAATATCCCAAACATCCCAATTTCGAGGCGTGAACCATATTTTGGATCCAAATTCTGGCTCTATGCACGTATTTGCAGTTTGAAATTACGACATTTTATACCTAACATATGCCAAGTAGTGAAAGCGACGTTTGGTCACATTTGTCCCAAACCTCCCTCCAGTTTTCAAAATATCCCAAATATCCCAATTTCGAGGCTTGAGCCATATTTTGGAGCCAAATTCTGGCTCTCTGCACGTATTCGCAGTTCGAAATTGCGACTTTTTTATACCCAACATATGCCAAGTACTGAAAGCGGCGTTTGGTCACATTTGTCCCAAACCTTCATGCAGTTTTCAGAATATCCCAAATATCCCAAATTCTAGGCCTGAGCCATATTTTGGAGCCAAATTCTGGCTCTCTGCACATATTCGCAGTTTGATATTACGACTTTTTATACCCAACATATGCCAAGTCCTGAAACCGGCAGTGAGTCACATTTTGCACAAACTCCCCTGCAGTATTCGAAATATCTCAAATATCCCAATTTCTAGGACTGAGCCATATTTCGGAGTCAAATTCTGGCTCTCTGCACGTATTCGCAGTTTGTAATTGCGACTTTTTTATACCCAACATATGCCAAGTACTGAAAGTGGTGTTTGGTCACATTTGTCCCAAACCTCCTGCAGTTTTCAAAATATCCCAAATATCCCAATATCGAGGCCTGAGCCATATTTTGGAGCCAAATTCTGGCTCACTGCACGTATTCGCAGTTTGATATTACGACTTTATATACCCAACATATGCCAAGTCCTGAAAGCGGCAGTGAGTCACATTTCGCACAAACTCCCCTGCAGTTTTCGAAATATAACAAATATCCCATTTTCGAGGACAGAGCCATATTTTGGAGCCAAATTCTGACTCTCTGCACGTATTCGCAGTTTGAAGTTGCGACTTTTTTATACCCAACATATGCCAAGTACTGAAAGAGGCATTTGGTCACATTTGTCCCAAACCTCCCTGCAGTTTTCAAAATATTCCAAATATCCCAATTTCGAGGCCTGAGCCATATTTTGGAGCCAAATTCTGGCTCTCTGCACGTATTCGCAGTTTGATATTACGACTTTTTATACCCAACATATGCCAAGTACTGAAAGCGGCAGTGAGTCACATTTTGCACAAACCTTCCTGCAGTTTTCAAAATATCCCAAACATCCCAATATCGAGTCCTGAGCCATATTTTGGAGCCAAATTCAGGCTCTCTGCACGTATTCGCAGTTTGATATTACGACTTTTTATACCCAACATATGCAAAGTCGTGAAAGCGGCAGTGAGTCACATTTTGCACAAACTCCCCTGCAGTTTTCAAAATATCCCAAATATCCCAATTTCGAGGCCTGAGCTATATTTTGGAGCCAAAATCTGGATCTCTGCACGTATTCGCAGTTTTATATTGCGACTTTTTTATACCCAACATAAGCCAAGTACTGAAAGCGGCGTTTGGTCACATTTGTCCCAATCCCCCATGCAGTTTTCAAAATATCCCAAACATCCCAATATCTAGGCCTGAGCCATATTTTGGAACCAAATTCTGGCTCTTTTCACGTATTTGCAGGTTGAAATTATGACTTATTATACCCAACATATGCCAAGTACTGACAGCGGCAATGAGTCACATTTTGCACAAACTCCCTGCAGTTTTCAAAATATCCCAAACATCCCAATTTCGAGGCCTGAGCCATATTTTGGAGCCAAATTCAGGCTCTCTGCACGTATTCGCAGTTTGAAATTACGACTTTTTATACCCAACATATGCCAAGTACTGAATGCGGCGTTTGGTCACATTTGTCCCAAACCTCCTTCCAGTTTTCAAAATATCCCAAATATTTTAATTTCGATGCTTCAGCCATATTTTGGAGCCAAATTCTGGCTCTCTGCACGTATTCGCAGTTCGAAATTGCTACTTTTTTATACCCAACATATGCCAAGTACTGAATGCGGCGTTTGGTCACATTTGTCCCAAACCTCCCTGCAGTTTTCAAAATATCCCAAATATCCCAATTTAAAGGCCTAAGCCATATTTTGGAGCCAAATTCTGGCTCTATGCACGTTTTCGCAGTTTGATATTACGACTTTTTATACCCAACATATGCCAAGTACTGGACGCAGCAGTGAGTCACATTTTGCACAAACTCCCCGGCAGTTTTGAAAATATCCCAAATATCCCAATTTCGAGGCTTGATCCATATTTTGGAGCCAAATACTGTACCTGCACGTATTCGCAGTATTAAATTGCGACTTTTTTATACCCAACATATGCCAAGTACTGAAAGCGGCGTTTGGTCACATTTGTCCCAATCCCCCCTGTAGTTTTCAAAATATCCCAAACATCCCAATATCGATGCTTGACATATATTTTGGATCCAAATTCTGGCTCTATGCACGTATTCGCAGGTTGAAATTACGACTTATTATACCCAACATATGCCAAGAACTGACAGCGGCAATGAGTCACATTTAGCACAAACTCCCTGCAGTTTTCAAAATATCCCAAACATCCCAATTTCGAGGCGTGAACCATATTTTGTAGCCAAATTCAGCCTCTCTGCACGTATTCTCAGTTTGATATTACGACTTTTTATACCCAACATATGTCAAGTACTGGACGCGGCAGTGAGTCACATTTTGCACAAACTCCCCTGCAGTATTCGAAATATCCCAAATATCCCAATTTCGACGACTGAGCCATATTTTGGAGCCAAATTCAGGCTCTCTGCACGTATTCGCAGTTTGAAATTACGACTTTTTATACCCAACATATGCCAAGTACTGAAAGCGGCAGTGAGTCACATTTTGAACAAACCCCCCTACAGTTTTCAAAATATCCCAAACTTCCCAATTTTGAGGCCTGAGCCATATTTTCGAGCCAAATTCTGGCTCTCTGCACGTATTTGCAGTTTGACATTACGACTTTTTATACCCAACATATGCGAAGGACTGAAAGCGGCGTTTGGTCACATTTGTCCCAAACCTCCCTGCAGTTTTCAAAATATCCCAAATATCCCAATATCGAGGCCTGAGCCATATTTTGGAGTCAAATTCTGGCTCTTTGCACGTACTCGCAATTTCATATTACGAACTTTTATACCCAACATATGCCAAGTACTGAAAGCGGCAGTGAATCACATTTTGCACAAACTCCACTGCAGTTTTCAAAATATCCCAAACGTCCATATTTCAAGGCCTGAGCCATATTTTGGAGCCAAATTCTGGCTCTCTGAACGTATTCGCAGTATTAAATTACAACTTTTTATACCCAACATATGCTAAGTCCTGAAAACGGCAGTGAGTCCCATTTTGCACAAACTTCCCTGTAGTTTTCAAAATATCCCAAATATCCCAATTTTGAGGCCTGAGCCATTTTTGGAGCCAAATCCTAGCTCTCTACACGTATTTGCAATTTGAAATTGAGACGTTTTTATACCCAACATATGCCAAGTCCTGAAAGCGGCGTTTTGTCATATTTGTCCCAATCCCCCCTGCAGTTTTCAAAATATCCCAAACATCCCAATATCGAGGCCTGAGCCATATTTTGGAGCCAAATTCTGGCTCTCTGCACGTATTCGCAGTTTGATATTACGACTTTTTATACCCAACATATGTTAAGTACTGGACGCGGCAGTGAGTCACATTTTGCACAAACTCCCCTGCAGTTTTCAAAATATCCCAAACATCCCAATTTCGAGGCCTGAGCCATATTTTGGAGCCAAATTCTGGCTCTCCGCACGTATTCGCAGGATGAAATTACGACTTATTATACCCAACATATGCCAAGTACTGAAAGCAGGAATGAGTCACATTTTGCACAAACTCCCTTGCAGTTTTCAAAACATCCCAAACATCCCAATTTCGAGGCCTGAGCCACATTTTGGAGCCAAATTCAGGCTCTCGGAACGTATTCGCAGTTTGAAATTACGACTTTTTATACCCAACATATGCCAAGTACTGAAAGCGGCGTTTGGTCACATTTGTCCCATACCTCCCTCCTGTTTTCAAAATATCCCATTTTCGAGTCTTGAGCTATATTTTGGAGCCAAAATCTGGCTCTCTGCACGTATTCGCAGTTCGAAATTGCGACTATTTTATACCCAACATATGCCAAGCACTGAAAGCGGCGTTTGGTCACATTTGTCCCAAACCTCCCTGCAGTTTTCAAAACATCCCAAATATCTCAATTTCGAGGCCTGAGCCATATTTTGGAGCCAAATTCTGGCTTTCTGCACGTATTCTCAGTTTGAAATTACGACTTTTTATACCCAACATATGCCAAGTCCTTGAAACGGCAGTGAGTCACATTTTGCACAAACTCCCCTGCAGTTTTCGAAATATCCCAAATTTCCCAATTTCGAGGACAGAGCCATATTTTGGAGCCAAATTCTGGCTCTCTGCACGTATTCGCAGTTTGAAATTCCGACTTTTTTATACCCAACATATGCCAAGTACTGAAAGCGGCGTTTGGTCACATTTGTCCCAAACCTCCCTGCAGTTTTCAAAATATCCCAAATATCCCAATTTCGAGGCCAGAGTCATATTTTGGAGCCAAATTCTAGCTCTCTGCACGTAATCGCAGTTTGATATTACGACTTTTTATACCCAAAATATGCCAAGTACTGAAAGCGGCAGTGAGTCACATTTTGCACTAACTTCCCTGCAGTTTTCAAAATATCCCAAATATCCCAATTTCGAGGCCTGAGCCATATTTTGGAGCCAAAATCTGGCTCTCTGCACGTATTCGCAGTTTTATATTGCGACTTTTTTATACCCAACATATGCCAAGTACTGAAAGCGGCGTTTGGTCACATTTGTCCCAATCCCCTCTGCAGTTTTCAAAATATCCCAAACATCCCAATATCGAGGCCTGAGCCATATTTTGGATCCAAATTCTTACTCTATGCACGTATTCGCAGGTTGAAATTGCGACTTATTTTACCCAACATATGCCAAGTACTGACCGCGGCAATGATTCACATTTAGCACAAACTCCCTGCAGTTTTCAAAATATCCCAAACATCCCAATTTCGAGGCGTGAACCATATTTTGGAGCCAAATTCAGGCTCTCGGCACGTATTCGCAGTTTGAAATTACGACTTTTTATAGCCAACATATGCCAAGTTCTGAAAGCGACGTTTAGTCACATTTGTCCCAAACCTTCCTGCAGTTTTCAGAATATCCCAAATATCCCAACATCGAGGCGTGAGACATATTTTGGAGCCAAATTCTGGCTCTCTGCACGTATTCGCAGTTTGAAATTGCGACTTTTTTATACTCAACATATGCCAAGTACTGAAAGCGGCGTTTTTTCACATTTGTCCCAAACCTTCCTGCAGTTTTCAGAATATCCCAAATATCCCAATTTCTAGGCCTGAGCCATATTTTGGAGCCAAATTCTGGCTCTCTGCACGTATTCGCAGTTTGATATTACGACTTTTTATACCCAACATATGCCAAGTCCTGAAAGCGGCAGTGAGTCACATTTTGCACAAACTCCCCTGCAGTATTCGAAATATCCCAAATATCCCAATTTCTAGGACTGAGCCATATTTTGGAGCCAAATTATGGCTCTCTGCACGTATTCGCAGTTTGTAATTGCGACTTTTTTATACCCAACTTATGCCACGTACTGAAAGCGGCGTTTGGTCACATTTGTCCCAAACTTCCCTGCAGTTTTCAAAATATCCCAAATATCCCAATTTCGAGGCCTGAGCCATATTTTGGAGCCAAATTCTAACTCTCTGCACGTATTCGCAGTTTGATATTACGTCTTTTTATACCCAACATATGTTAAGTACTGGACGCGGCAGTTTAGTCACATTTTGCACAAACTCCCCAGCAGTATTTGAAATATCCCAAATATCCCAATTTCGAGGACTGAGCCATATTTTGGAGCCAAATTCAGGCTCTCTGCACGTATTCGCAGTTTGAAATTACGACTTTTTATACCCAACATATGCCAAGTACTGAAAGCGGCGTTTGGTCACATTTGTCCCAAACCTCCCTGCAGTTTTCAAAATATGCCAAATATCCCAATTTCGAGGCCTGAGCCATATTTTGCAGCCAAATTCTGGCTCTCTGCACGTATTTGCAGTTTGATATTACGAATTTTATACCCAACATATGCCAAGTACTGGACGCAGCAGTGAGTCACATTTTGCACAAACTCCCCTGCAGTTTTCAAAATATCCCAAATATCTCAATTTCGAGGCCTGAGCCATATTTTGGAGCTAAATTCGGTCTCTCTGCACGTATTCGCAGTTTGAAATTGCGAATTTTTTATACCCAACATAGGCCAAGTACTGAAAGCGGCGTTTGGTCACATTTGTCCCAAACCTTCCTGCAGTTTTCAAAATATCCCAAATATCCCAATTTCGAGGCCTGAGCAATATTTTTGAGCCAAATTCTGGCTCTCTGCACGTATTCGCAGTTTGATATTATGACTTTTTATACCCAACATATGCCAAGTACTGGACGCGGCAGTGAGTCACATTTTGCACAAACTCCCCTGCAGTTTTCGAAAAATCCCAAATATCCCAATTTCGAGGCAGAGCCATATTTTGGAGCCAAATTCTTGCTTTCTGCACGTATTCGCAGTTTGAAGTTGCGACTTTTTTATACCCAACATATACCAAGTACTGAAAGAGGCGTTTGGTCACATTTGTCCCAAACCTCCCTGTAGTTTTCAAAATATCCCAAATATCCCAATTTCGAGTCCTGTGCCATATTTTGAAGCCAAATTCTGGCTCTATGCACGTATTCGCAGTTTAAAATTGCGACTTTTTTATACCCAACATATGCCAAGTCCTGAAAGCGGCAGTGAGTCACATTTTGAACAAACTCCCCTCCAGTTTTCAAAATATCCCAAACATCCCAATTTCGAGGCCTGAGCGATATTTTGGAGCCAAATTCTGGCTCTCTGCACGTATTCGCAGTTTTAAATTACGATTTTTTTTACCCAACATATGCAAAGTCCTGAAAGCGGCAATGAGTCACTTTTTGTACAAACTCCCCTACAGTTTTCAAAATATCAAAAAAACATCCCAATTTCGAGGCCGGAGCCATATTTTGGAGCCAAATTCTGGATCTCTGCACGTATTCGCAGTTTGATATTACGACTTTTTATACCCAACATATGCCAAGTACTGAAAGCGGCGTTTGGTCACATTTGTCCCAAACCCCCCTGCAGTTTTCAAAATAAATCAAATATCCCAATTTCGAGGCCTGAGCCATGTTTTGGAGCCAAATTCTGGCTCTCTACATGTAATCGCTGTTTGATATTACGAATTTTTAAACCCAACATATGCCAAGTCCTGAAAGCGTCAGTGAGTCACATTTTGCACAAATTCCTCTGCAGTTTTCGAAATATCGCAAATATCCCAATTGCGAGGCCTGAGCCATATTTTGGAGCCAAATTCTGGCTCTCTGCACGTATTCGCAGTTTGAAATTACGACTTTTTATACCCAACATATGCCAAGTACTGAAAGCGGCGTTTGGTCACACTTGTCCCAAACCTCCCTCCAGTTTTCAAAATATCCAAAACATCCCTATTTCGAGGCCTGAGCCATATTTTGGAGCCAAATTCTGGCTCTCTGCACGTATTCGCAGTTTGAAATTACGACTTTTTATACCCAACATATGGAAAGTACTGAAAGCGGCGTTTGGTCACATTTGTCCCAATCCTCCCTGCAGTTTTCAAAATATCCCAAATATCCCAATTTCGAGGCCTGAGCCATATTTTGGAGCCAAATTCAGGTTCTCTGCACGTATTCGCAGTTTGAAATTACGACTTTTTATACCCAACATATGCCAAGTACTGAAAGCGGCGTTTGGTCATATATGTCCCAAAGTCCCCTGCAGTTCTCAAAATATCCCAAACATCCCAATATCGAGGCCTGAGATATATTTTGGAGCCAAATTCTGGCTCTCTGCACGTATTCGTAGTTTGAAATTGCAACTTTTTTATACCCAACATATGCCAAGTACTGAAAGCGGCGTTTGGTCACATTTGTCCTATACCTCCCTGCAGTTATCAAAACATCTCAAACATCCTAATTTCGAGGCCTGCACCATAATTTGGAGCCAAGTTCTGGCTCTATGCACGTATTCGCAGTTTGATATTACAAATTTTTATACCCAACATATGCCACGTCTTGAAAGCGGCAATGAGTCACATTTTGCACAAACTCCCTTGCAGTTTTCAAAATATCACAAACATCCCAATTTCGAGTCCTGAGCCATATTGTGGATCCAAATTCTGGCTCTATGCATGTATTCGCAGTTCGAAATTTCGTATTTTTATACCCAACATATGCCAAGTACTGAAAGCGGCGTTTGGTCACATTTGTCCCAAACCTCTCTGTAGTTTTCAAAACAAACCAAATATCCCAATTTCGAGGCCTGAGTAATAATTTGGAGCCAAATTCTGGCTCTCTGCATGTATTAGCAGTTTGATATTACGAATTTTTAAACCCAACATATGCCAAGTCCTGAAAGCGGCAGTGAGTCACATTTTGCACAAACTCCCCCTGCAGTTTTCGAAATATCCCAAAAAATCCAATTTCGAGGCCTGAGCCATATTTTGGAGCCAAATTCTGGATCTCTGCACGTATTCGCAGTTTGAAATTGCGACTTTTTTATACCCAACATATGTCAAGTACTGAAAGCGGCGTTTGGTCATATTTGTCCCAAACTCCCTTGCAGTTTTCAAAATATCCCAAACATCCCAATTTCGAGTCCTGAGTCATATTTTCTAGCCAAATTCTGGCTCTCTGCACGTATTCGCAGTTTGAAATTACGACTTTTTATACCCAACATGTGCCAAGTTCTAAAAATGGCTGTGAGTCACATTTTGCACAAACTCCCCTGCAGTTTTCAAAATATCCTAAATATCCCAATTTCGAGGCCTGTGCCATATTATGGAGCCAAATTCAGGCCCTCTGCACGTATTCGCAATTTGAAATTACGACTGTTTATACCCAACATATGCCAAGTACTGAAACGGCGTTTGGTCACATTTGTCCCAAACCTCCCTGCAGTTTTCAAAATATCCCAAACATCCCAATTTCGAGGCCTGATCCATATTTTGGAGCCAAATTCTGGCCCTCTGCACGTATTCGCAGTTTGATATTACGACTTTTTATACCCAACATATGCCAAGACCTGAAAGCGGCAGTGAGTCACATTTTGAACAAATTCCCCTGCAGTTTTCGAAATATCCCAAATATCCCAATTTCGAGGCCTGAGCCATATTTTGGAGCCAAATTCTGGCTCTCTGCACGTATTCGCAGTTTGAAATTACGACTTTTTATACCCAACATATGCCAAGTACTGAAAGCTGCGTTTGGTTACATTTGTCCCAAACCTCCCTCCAGTTTTCAAAATATCCAAAACATCTCAATTTCGAGGCCTGAGCCATATTTTGGAGCCAAATTCTGGCTCTCTGCATATATTCGCAGTTCGAAATTTCGTCTTTTTATACCCAATATATGCCAAGTACTGAAAGCGGCGTTTGGTCACATTTGTCCCAAACCTCCCTGCAGTTTTCAAAATAAACCAAATATCCCAATTTCGAGGCCTGAGTAATATTTTGGAGCCTAATTCTGGCTCTCTGCAAGTATTCGCAGTTTGATATTACGAATTTTTAAACCCAACATATGCCAAGTACTGAAATATCGCAGTTTGGTCATATTTGTCCCAAAGTCCCCTGCAGTTTTCAAAATATCCCAAACATCCCAATTTCGAGGCCTGAGCCATATTTTGGAGCCAAATTCTGGCTCTCTGCACGTATTCGCAGTTTGAAATTACGACTTTTTTTATACCCAACATTTGCGTAGTACTTAAAGCGGCATTTGGTCACATTTGTCCCAAACCTTCCTGCAGTTTTCAAAATAACCCAAATATCCTAATAATGAGGCCTGAGCCATATTTTGGAGCCAAATTCTAGCTCTCTGCACGTATTCGCAGTTTGATATTATGACTTTTTATACCCAACATATGCCAAGTCCTGAAAGCGGCAGTGAGTCACATTTTGCACAAATTCCCCTGCAGTTTTCGAAATATCCCAAATATCCCAATTTCGAGGCCTGAGCCATATTTTGGAGCCAAATTCTGGCTCTCTGCATGTATTCGCAGTTTGAAATTACGAATTTATTATACCCAACATATGCAAAGTACTGAAAGCGGCGTTTGGTCACATTTGTCCCAAACCTTCCTGCAGTTTTCAAAATATCCCAAACATCCCAATATCGTGTTCTGAGCCATATTTTGGAGCCAAATTCTGGCTCTCTGCACGTATTCACAGTTTGATATTACGACTTTTTATACCCAACATATGCCAAGTCCTGAAAGCGGCAGTCAGTCACATTTTGCACAAATTCCCCTACAGTTTTCGAAATATCCCAAATATCCCAATTTCGAGGCCTGAGCCATATTTTGGATTCAAATTCAGGTTCTCTGCACGAATTCGCAGTTTGAAATTACGACTTTTTATACCCAACATATGCCAAGTACTGAAAGCGGCGTTTGGTCACATTTGTCCCAAACCTCCCTGCAGTTTTCAAAATATCCCAAATATCCCAATTTCGAGGCCTGAGCCATGTTTTGGAGCAAAATTCTGGCTCTCTGCACGTATTCGCAGTTTGAAATTACGACTTTTTATACCCAACATATGCCAAGTACTGAAAGCGGCGTTTGGTCATATTTGTCCCAAACTCCCCTGCAGTTTTCAAAATATCCCAAACTTCCCAATTTCGAGGCCTGAGTCACATTTTGGAGCCAAATTCTAGCTCTCTGCACGAATTCGAAGTTTGAAATTACGACTTTTTATACCCAACATATGGAAAGTACTGAAAACAGCGTTTGGTCACATTTGTCCCAATCCTCCCTGCAGTTTTCAAAATATCCCAAATATCTCAATTTCGAGGCCTGAGCCATATTTTGGAGCTAAATTCTGGCTCTATGCACGTATTCGCAGTTTGAAATTACGACTTTTTATACCCAACATATGCCAAGTACTGAAAGCGGCGTTTGGTCATATATGTCCTAAAGTCCCCTGCAGTTCTCAAAATATCCCAAACATCCCAATATCGACGCCTGAGATATATTTTGGAGCCAAATTCAGGCACTCGGCACGTATTCGCAGTTTGAAATTACGACTTTTTATAGCCAACATATGCCAAGTTCTGAAAGCGACGTTTAGTCACATTTGTCCCAAACCTCCCTCCAGTTTTCAAAATATCCCAAATATCCCAATATCGAGGCTTGAGACATATTTTGGAGCCAAATTCTGGCTCTCTGCACGTATTCGCAGTTTGATATTACGACTTTTTATACCCAACATATGCCAAGTCCTGAAAGCGGTAGTGAGTCACATTTTGCACAAACTCCCCTGCAGTATTCGAAATATCCCAAATATCCCAATTTCTAGGACTGAGCCATATTTTGGAGCCAAATTATGGCTCTCTGCACGTATTCGCAGTTTGTAATTGCGACTTTTTTATACCCAACATATGCCACGTACTGAAAGCGGCGTTTGGTCACATTTGTCCCAAACCTCCCTGCAGTTTTCAAAATATCCCAAATATCCCAATTTCGAGGCCTGAGCCATATTTTGGAGCCAAATTCTAACTCTCTGCACGTATTCGCAGTTTGATATTACGTCTTTTTATACCCAACATATGTTAAGTACTGGACGCGGCAGTGAGTCACATTTTGCACAAACGCCCGTGCAGTTTTCGAATTATCCTAAATACCCCAATTTCGCGGCCTGAGCCATATTTTGGAACCAAATTCTGGCTTTCTGCCCGTATTCGCAGTTTGAAATTACGACTTTTTATACCCAACGTATGCCAAGTCCTAAAAGCGGCAGTGAGTCACATTTTGCACAAACTCCCCTGCAGTTTTCGAAAAATCCCAAATATCCCAATTTCGAGGCAGAGCCATATTTTGGAGCCAAATTCTGGCTTTCTGCACGTATTCGCAGTTTGAAGTTGCGACTTTTTTATACCCAACATATACCAAGTACTGAAAGAGGCGTTTGGTCACATTTGTCCCAAACCTCCCTGCAGTTTTCAAAATATCCCAAATATCCCAATTTCGAGTCCTGTGCCATATTTTGAAGCCAAATTCTGGCTCTATGCACGTATTCGCAGTTTGAAATTGCGACTTTTTTATACCAACATATGCCAAGTCCTGAAAGCGGCAGTGAGTCACATTTTGAACAAACTCCCCTCCAGTTTTCAAAATATCCCAAACATCCCAATTTCGAGGCCTGACCGATATTTTGGAGCCAAATTCTGGCTCTCTGCACGTATTCGCAGTTTTAAATTACGATTTTTTATACCCAACATATGCAAAGTCCTGAAAGCGGCAATGAGTCACATTTTGTACAAACTCCCCTACAGTTTTCAAAATATCAAAAAAACATCCCAATTTCGAGGCCGGAGCCATATTTTAGAGCCAAATTCTGGATCTCTGCACGTATTCGCAGTTTGATATTACGACTTTTTATACCCAACATATGCCAAGTACTGAAAGCGGCGTTTGGTCACATTTGTCCCAAACCCCCCTGAAATTCAAAATAAATCAAATATCCCAATTTCGAGGCCTGAGCCATGTTTTGGAGCCAAATTCAGGCTCTCTGCATGTATTCGCAGTTTGATATTACGAATTTTTAAACCCAACATATGCCAAGTCCTGAAAGCGTCAGTGAGTCACATTTTGCACAAATTCCTCTGCAGTTTTCAAAATATCGCAAATATCCCAATTGCGAGGCCTGAGCCATATTTTGGAGCCAAATTCTGGCTCTCTGCACGTATTCGCAGTTTGAAATTACGACTTTTTATACCCAACATATGCCAAGTACTGAAAGCGGCGTTTGGTCACATTTGTCCCAAACCTCCCTCCAGTTTTCAAAATATCAAAAACATCCCTATTTCGAGGCCTGAGCCATATTTTGGAGCCAAATTCTGGCTCTCTGCAAGTATTCGCAGTTTGAAATTACGACTTTTTATACTCAACATATGGAAAGTACTGAAAGCGGCGTTTGGTCACATTTGTCCCAATCCTCCCTGCAGTTTTCAAAATATCCCAAATATCCCAATTTCGAGGCCTGAGCCATATTTTGGAGCCAAATTCAGGTTCTTTGCACGTATTCGCAGTTTGAAATTACGACTTTTTATACCCAACATATGCCAAGTACTGAAAGCGGCGTTTGGTCATATATGTCCCAAAGTTCCCTGCAGTTCTCAAAATATCCCAAACATCCCAATATCGAGGCCTGAGATATATTTTGGAGCCAAATTCTGGCTCTCTGCACGTATTCGTAGTTTGAAATTGCAACTTTTTTATACCCAACATATGCCAAGTACTGAAAGCGGCGTTTGGTCACATTTGTCCTATACCTCCCTGCAGTTATCAAAACATCTCAAACATCCTAATTTCGAGGCCTGCACCATAATTTGGAGCCAAATTCTGGTTCTCTGCACGTATTCGCAGTTTGAAATTCCGACTTTTTTATACCCAACATATGCCAAGTACTGAAAGCGGCGTTTGGTCACATTTGTCCCAAACCTCCCTGCAGTTTTCAAAATATCCCAAATATCCCAATTTCGAGGCCTGAGCCATATTTTGGAGCCAAATTCTAGCTCTCTGCACGTATTCGCAGTTTGATATTACGACTTTTTATACCCAAAATATGCCAAGTACTGAAAGCGGCAGTGAGTCACATTTTGCACAAACTTCCCTGCAGTTTTCAAAATATCCCAAATATCCCAATTTCGAGGCCTGAGCCTTATTTTGGAGCCAAAATCTGGCTCTCTGCACGTATTCGCAGTTTTATATTGCGACTTTTTTATACCCAGCATATGCCAAGTACTGAAAGCGGCGTTTGGTCACATTTGTCCCAATCCCCTCTGCAGTTTTCAAAATATCCCAAACATCCCATTATCGAGGCCTGAGCCATATTTTGGATCCAAATTCTGGCTCTATGCACGTATTCGCAGGTTGAAATTGCGACTTATTATACCCAACATATGCCAAGTACTGACCGCGGCAATGAGTCACATTTAGTACAAACTCCCTGCAGTTTTTAAAATATCCCAAACATCCCAATTTCGAGGCGTGAACCATATTTTGGAGCCAAATTCAGGCTCTCGGCACGTATTCGCCGTTTGAAATTACGACTTTTTATAGCCAACATATGCCAAGTTCTGAAAGCGACGTTTAGTCACATTTGTCCCAAACCTCCCTCCAGTTTTCAAAATATCCCAAATATCCCAACATCGAGGCTTGAGACATATTTTGGAGCCAAATTCTGGCTCTCTGCACGTATTCGCAGTTCGAAATTGCGACTTTTTTATACCCAACATATGCCAAGTACTGAAAGCGGCGTTTTTTCACATTTGTCCCAAACCTTCCTGCAGTTTTCAGAATATCCCAAATATCCCAATTTCTAGGCCTGAGCCATATTTTGGAGCCAAATTATGGCTCTCTGCACGTATTCGCAGTTTGTAATTGCGACTTTTTTATACCCAACATATGCCACGTACTGAAAGCGGCGTTTGGTCACATTTGTCCCAAACCTCCCTGCAGATTTCAAAATATCCCAAATATCCCAATTTCGAGGCCTGAGCCATATTTTGGAGCCAAATTCTAACTCTCTGCACGTATTCGCAGTTTGATATTACGTCTTTTTATACCCAACATATGTTAAGTACTGGACGCGGCAGTGAGTCACATTTTGCACAAACTCCCCAGCAGTATTCGAAATATCCCAAATATCCCAATTTCGAGGCCTGAGCCATATTTTGGAGCCAAAATCTGGCTCTCTGCACGTATTCGCAGTTTTATATTGCGACTTTTTTATACCCAGCATATGCCAAGTACTGAAAGCGGCGTTTGGTCACATTTGTCCCAATCCCCTCTGCAGTTTTCAAAATATCCCAAACATCCCAATATCGAGGCCTGAGCCATATTTTGGATCCAAATTCTGGCTCTATGCACGTATTCGCAGGTTGAAATTGCGACTTATTATACCCAACATATGCCAAGTACTGACCGCGGCAATGAGTCACATTTAGTACAAACTCCCTGCAGTTTTCAAAATATCCCAAACATCCCAATTTCGAGGCGTGAACCATATTTTGGAGCCAAATTCAGGCTCTCGGCACGTATTCGCCGTTTGAAATTACGACTTTTTATAGCCAACATATGCCAAGTTCTGAAAGCGACGTTTAGTCACATTTGTCCCAAACCTCCCTCCAGTTTTCAAAATATCCCAAATATCCCAACATCGAGGCTTGAGACATATTTTGGAGCCAAATTCTGGCTCTCTGCACGTATTCGCAGTTCGAAATTGCGACTTTTTTATACCCAACATATGCCAAGTCTTAAAAGCGGCAGTGAGTCACATTTTGCACAAACTCCCCTGCAGTTTTCGGAAAATCCCAAATATCCCAATTTCGAGGCAGAGCCATATTTTGGAGCCAAATTCTGGCTTTCTGCACGTATTCGCAGTTTGAAGTTGCGACTTTTTTATACCCAACATATACCAAGTACTGAAAGAGGCGTTTGGTCACATTTGTCCCAAACCTCCCTGCAGTTTTCAAAATATCCCAAATATCCCAATTTCGAGTCCTGTGCCATATTTTGAAGCCAAATTCTGGCTCTATGCACGTATTCGCAGTTTGAAATTGCGACTTTTTTATACCAACATATGCCAAGTCCTGAAAGCGGCAGTGAGTCACATTTTGAACAAACTCCCCTCCAGTTTTCAAAATATCCCAAACATCCCAATTTCGAGGCCTGAGCGATATTTTGGAGCCAAATTCTGGCTCTCTGCACGTATTCGCAGTTTTAAATTACGATTTTTTATACCCAACATATGCAAAGTCCTGAAAGCGGCAATGAGTCACATTTTGTACAAACTCCCCTACAGTTTTCAAAATATCAAAAAAACATCCCAATTTCGAGGCCGGAGCCATATTTTGGAGCCAAATTCTTGATCTCTGCACGTATTCGCAGTTTGATATTACGACTTTTTATACCCAACATATGCCAAGTACTGAAAGCGGCGTTTGGTCACATTTTGAACAAATTCCCCTGCAGTTTTCGAAATATCCCAAATATCCCAATTTCGAGGCCTGAGCCATATTTTGGAGCCAAATTCTGGCTCTCTGCACGTATTCGCAGTTTGAAATTACGACTTTTTATACCCAACATATGCCAAGTACTGAAAGCTGCGTTTGGTTACATTTGTCCCAAACCTCCCTCCAGTTTTCAAAATATCCAAAACATCTCAATTTCGAGGCCTGAGCCATATTTTGGAGCCAAATTCTGGCTCTCTGCATATATTCGCAGTTCGAAATTTCGTCTTTTTATACCCAATATATGCCAAGTACTGAAAGCGGCGTTTGGTCACATTTGTCCCAAACCTCCCTGCAGTTTTCAAAATAAACCAAATATCCCAATTTCGAGGCCTGAGTAATATTTTGGAGCCTAATTCTGGCTCTCTGCAAGTATTCGCAGTTTGATATTACGAATTTTTAAACCCAACATATGCCAAGTACTGAAATATCGCAGTTTGGTCATATTTGTCCCAAAGTCCCCTGCAGTTTTCAAAATATCCCAAACATCCCAATTTCGAGGCCTGAGCCATATTTTGGAGCCAAATTCTGGCTCTCTGCACGTATTCGCAGTTTGAAATTACGACTTTTTTTATACCCAACATTTGCGTAGTACTTAAAGCGGCATTTGGTCACATTTGTCCCAAACCTTCCTGCAGTTTTCAAAATAACCCAAATATCCTAATAATGAGGCCTGAGCCATATTTTGGAGCCAAATTCTAGCTCTCTGCACGTATTCGCAGTTTGATATTATGACTTTTTATACCCAACATATGCCAAGTCCTGAAAGCGGCAGTGAGTCACATTTTGCACAAATTCCCCTGCAGTTTTCGAAATATCCCAAATATCCCAATTTCGAGGCCTGAGCCATATTTTGGAGCCAAATTCTGGCTCTCTGCATGTATTCGCAGTTTGAAATTACGAATTTATTATACCCAACATATGCAAAGTACTGAAAGCGGCGTTTGGTCACATTTGTCCCAAACCTTCCTGCAGTTTTCAAAATATCCCAAACATCCCAATATCGTGTTCTGAGCCATATTTTGGAGCCAAATTCTGGCTCTCTGCACGTATTCACAGTTTGATATTACGACTTTTTATACCCAACATATGCCAAGTCCTGAAAGCGGCAGTCAGTCACATTTTGCACAAATTCCCCTACAGTTTTCGAAATATCCCAAATATCCCAATTTCGAGGCCTGAGCCATATTTTGGATTCAAATTCAGGTTCTCTGCACGAATTCGCAGTTTGAAATTACGACTTTTTATACCCAACATATGCCAAGTACTGAAAGCGGCGTTTGGTCACATTTGTCCCAAACCTCCCTGCAGTTTTCAAAATATCCCAAATATCCCAATTTCGAGGCCTGAGCCATGTTTTGGAGCAAAATTCTGGCTCTCTGCACGTATTCGCAGTTTGAAATTACGACTTTTTATACCCAACATATGCCAAGTACTGAAAGCGGCGTTTGGTCATATTTGTCCCAAACTCCCCTGCAGTTTTCAAAATATCCCAAACTTCCCAATTTCGAGGCCTGAGTCACATTTTGGAGCCAAATTCTAGCTCTCTGCACGAATTCGAAGTTTGAAATTACGACTTTTTATACCCAACATATGGAAAGTACTGAAAACAGCGTTTGGTCACATTTGTCCCAATCCTCCCTGCAGTTTTCAAAATATCCCAAATATCTCAATTTCGAGGCCTGAGCCATATTTTGGAGCTAAATTCTGGCTCTATGCACGTATTCGCAGTTTGAAATTACGACTTTTTATACCCAACATATGCCAAGTACTGAAAGCGGCGTTTGGTCATATATGTCCTAAAGTCCCCTGCAGTTCTCAAAATATCCCAAACATCCCAATATCGACGCCTGAGATATATTTTGGAGCCAAATTCAGGCACTCGGCACGTATTCGCAGTTTGAAATTACGACTTTTTATAGCCAACATATGCCAAGTTCTGAAAGCGACGTTTAGTCACATTTGTCCCAAACCTCCCTCCAGTTTTCAAAATATCCCAAATATCCCAATATCGAGGCTTGAGACATATTTTGGAGCCAAATTCTGGCTCTCTGCACGTATTCGCAGTTTGATATTACGACTTTTTATACCCAACATATGCCAAGTCCTGAAAGCGGTAGTGAGTCACATTTTGCACAAACTCCCCTGCAGTATTCGAAATATCCCAAATATCCCAATTTCTAGGACTGAGCCATATTTTGGAGCCAAATTATGGCTCTCTGCACGTATTCGCAGTTTGTAATTGCGACTTTTTTATACCCAACATATGCCACGTACTGAAAGCGGCGTTTGGTCACATTTGTCCCAAACCTCCCTGCAGTTTTCAAAATATCCCAAATATCCCAATTTCGAGGCCTGAGCCATATTTTGGAGCCAAATTCTAACTCTCTGCACGTATTCGCAGTTTGATATTACGTCTTTTTATACCCAACATATGTTAAGTACTGGACGCGGCAGTGAGTCACATTTTGCACAAACGCCCGTGCAGTTTTCGAATTATCCTAAATACCCCAATTTCGCGGCCTGAGCCATATTTTGGAACCAAATTCTGGCTTTCTGCCCGTATTCGCAGTTTGAAATTACGACTTTTTATACCCAACGTATGCCAAGTCCTAAAAGCGGCAGTGAGTCACATTTTGCACAAACTCCCCTGCAGTTTTCGAAAAATCCCAAATATCCCAATTTCGAGGCAGAGCCATATTTTGGAGCCAAATTCTGGCTTTCTGCACGTATTCGCAGTTTGAAGTTGCGACTTTTTTATACCCAACATATACCAAGTACTGAAAGAGGCGTTTGGTCACATTTGTCCCAAACCTCCCTGCAGTTTTCAAAATATCCCAAATATCCCAATTTCGAGTCCTGTGCCATATTTTGAAGCCAAATTCTGGCTCTATGCACGTATTCGCAGTTTGAAATTGCGACTTTTTTATACCAACATATGCCAAGTCCTGAAAGCGGCAGTGAGTCACATTTTGAACAAACTCCCCTCCAGTTTTCAAAATATCCCAAACATCCCAATTTCGAGGCCTGACCGATATTTTGGAGCCAAATTCTGGCTCTCTGCACGTATTCGCAGTTTTAAATTACGATTTTTTATACCCAACATATGCAAAGTCCTGAAAGCGGCAATGAGTCACATTTTGTACAAACTCCCCTACAGTTTTCAAAATATCAAAAAAACATCCCAATTTCGAGGCCGGAGCCATATTTTAGAGCCAAATTCTGGATCTCTGCACGTATTCGCAGTTTGATATTACGACTTTTTATACCCAACATATGCCAAGTACTGAAAGCGGCGTTTGGTCACATTTGTCCCAAACCCCCCTGAAATTCAAAATAAATCAAATATCCCAATTTCGAGGCCTGAGCCATGTTTTGGAGCCAAATTCAGGCTCTCTGCATGTATTCGCAGTTTGATATTACGAATTTTTAAACCCAACATATGCCAAGTCCTGAAAGCGTCAGTGAGTCACATTTTGCACAAATTCCTCTGCAGTTTTCAAAATATCGCAAATATCCCAATTGCGAGGCCTGAGCCATATTTTGGAGCCAAATTCTGGCTCTCTGCACGTATTCGCAGTTTGAAATTACGACTTTTTATACCCAACATATGCCAAGTACTGAAAGCGGCGTTTGGTCACATTTGTCCCAAACCTCCCTCCAGTTTTCAAAATATCAAAAACATCCCTATTTCGAGGCCTGAGCCATATTTTGGAGCCAAATTCTGGCTCTCTGCAAGTATTCGCAGTTTGAAATTACGACTTTTTATACTCAACATATGGAAAGTACTGAAAGCGGCGTTTGGTCACATTTGTCCCAATCCTCCCTGCAGTTTTCAAAATATCCCAAATATCCCAATTTCGAGGCCTGAGCCATATTTTGGAGCCAAATTCAGGTTCTTTGCACGTATTCGCAGTTTGAAATTACGACTTTTTATACCCAACATATGCCAAGTACTGAAAGCGGCGTTTGGTCATATATGTCCCAAAGTTCCCTGCAGTTCTCAAAATATCCCAAACATCCCAATATCGAGGCCTGAGATATATTTTGGAGCCAAATTCTGGCTCTCTGCACGTATTCGTAGTTTGAAATTGCAACTTTTTTATACCCAACATATGCCAAGTACTGAAAGCGGCGTTTGGTCACATTTGTCCTATACCTCCCTGCAGTTATCAAAACATCTCAAACATCCTAATTTCGAGGCCTGCACCATAATTTGGAGCCAAATTCTGGTTCTCTGCACGTATTCGCAGTTTGAAATTCCGACTTTTTTATACCCAACATATGCCAAGTACTGAAAGCGGCGTTTGGTCACATTTGTCCCAAACCTCCCTGCAGTTTTCAAAATATCCCAAATATCCCAATTTCGAGGCCTGAGCCATATTTTGGAGCCAAATTCTAGCTCTCTGCACGTATTCGCAGTTTGATATTACGACTTTTTATACCCAAAATATGCCAAGTACTGAAAGCGGCAGTGAGTCACATTTTGCACAAACTTCCCTGCAGTTTTCAAAATATCCCAAATATCCCAATTTCGAGGCCTGAGCCTTATTTTGGAGCCAAAATCTGGCTCTCTGCACGTATTCGCAGTTTTATATTGCGACTTTTTTATACCCAGCATATGCCAAGTACTGAAAGCGGCGTTTGGTCACATTTGTCCCAATCCCCTCTGCAGTTTTCAAAATATCCCAAACATCCCATTATCGAGGCCTGAGCCATATTTTGGATCCAAATTCTGGCTCTATGCACGTATTCGCAGGTTGAAATTGCGACTTATTATACCCAACATATGCCAAGTACTGACCGCGGCAATGAGTCACATTTAGTACAAACTCCCTGCAGTTTTTAAAATATCCCAAACATCCCAATTTCGAGGCGTGAACCATATTTTGGAGCCAAATTCAGGCTCTCGGCACGTATTCGCCGTTTGAAATTACGACTTTTTATAGCCAACATATGCCAAGTTCTGAAAGCGACGTTTAGTCACATTTGTCCCAAACCTCCCTCCAGTTTTCAAAATATCCCAAATATCCCAACATCGAGGCTTGAGACATATTTTGGAGCCAAATTCTGGCTCTCTGCACGTATTCGCAGTTCGAAATTGCGACTTTTTTATACCCAACATATGCCAAGTACTGAAAGCGGCGTTTTTTCACATTTGTCCCAAACCTTCCTGCAGTTTTCAGAATATCCCAAATATCCCAATTTCTAGGCCTGAGCCATATTTTGGAGCCAAATTATGGCTCTCTGCACGTATTCGCAGTTTGTAATTGCGACTTTTTTATACCCAACATATGCCACGTACTGAAAGCGGCGTTTGGTCACATTTGTCCCAAACCTCCCTGCAGATTTCAAAATATCCCAAATATCCCAATTTCGAGGCCTGAGCCATATTTTGGAGCCAAATTCTAACTCTCTGCACGTATTCGCAGTTTGATATTACGTCTTTTTATACCCAACATATGTTAAGTACTGGACGCGGCAGTGAGTCACATTTTGCACAAACTCCCCAGCAGTATTCGAAATATCCCAAATATCCCAATTTCGAGGCCTGAGCCATATTTTGGAGCCAAAATCTGGCTCTCTGCACGTATTCGCAGTTTTATATTGCGACTTTTTTATACCCAGCATATGCCAAGTACTGAAAGCGGCGTTTGGTCACATTTGTCCCAATCCCCTCTGCAGTTTTCAAAATATCCCAAACATCCCAATATCGAGGCCTGAGCCATATTTTGGATCCAAATTCTGGCTCTATGCACGTATTCGCAGGTTGAAATTGCGACTTATTATACCCAACATATGCCAAGTACTGACCGCGGCAATGAGTCACATTTAGTACAAACTCCCTGCAGTTTTCAAAATATCCCAAACATCCCAATTTCGAGGCGTGAACCATATTTTGGAGCCAAATTCAGGCTCTCGGCACGTATTCGCCGTTTGAAATTACGACTTTTTATAGCCAACATATGCCAAGTTCTGAAAGCGACGTTTAGTCACATTTGTCCCAAACCTCCCTCCAGTTTTCAAAATATCCCAAATATCCCAACATCGAGGCTTGAGACATATTTTGGAGCCAAATTCTGGCTCTCTGCACGTATTCGCAGTTCGAAATTGCGACTTTTTTATACCCAACATATGCCAAGTCTTAAAAGCGGCAGTGAGTCACATTTTGCACAAACTCCCCTGCAGTTTTCGGAAAATCCCAAATATCCCAATTTCGAGGCAGAGCCATATTTTGGAGCCAAATTCTGGCTTTCTGCACGTATTCGCAGTTTGAAGTTGCGACTTTTTTATACCCAACATATACCAAGTACTGAAAGAGGCGTTTGGTCACATTTGTCCCAAACCTCCCTGCAGTTTTCAAAATATCCCAAATATCCCAATTTCGAGTCCTGTGCCATATTTTGAAGCCAAATTCTGGCTCTATGCACGTATTCGCAGTTTGAAATTGCGACTTTTTTATACCAACATATGCCAAGTCCTGAAAGCGGCAGTGAGTCACATTTTGAACAAACTCCCCTCCAGTTTTCAAAATATCCCAAACATCCCAATTTCGAGGCCTGAGCGATATTTTGGAGCCAAATTCTGGCTCTCTGCACGTATTCGCAGTTTTAAATTACGATTTTTTATACCCAACATATGCAAAGTCCTGAAAGCGGCAATGAGTCACATTTTGTACAAACTCCCCTACAGTTTTCAAAATATCAAAAAAACATCCCAATTTCGAGGCCGGAGCCATATTTTGGAGCCAAATTCTTGATCTCTGCACGTATTCGCAGTTTGATATTACGACTTTTTATACCCAACATATGCCAAGTACTGAAAGCGGCGTTTGGTCACATTTGTCCCAAACCCCCCTGAAATTCAAAATAAATCAAATATCCCAATTTCGAGGCCTGAGCCATGTTTTGGAGCCAAATTCTGGCTCTCTGCATGTATTCGCAGTTTGATATTACGAATTTTTAAACCCAACATATGCCAAGTCCTGAAAGCGTCAGTGAGTCACATTTTGCACAAATTCCTCTGCAGTTTTCAAAATATCGCAAATATCCCAATTGCGAGGCCTGAGCCATATTTTGGAGCCAAATTCTGGCTCTCTGCACGTATTCGCAGTTTGAAATTACGACTTTTTATACCCAACATATGCCAAGTACTGAAAGCGGCGTTTGGTCACATTTGTCCCAAACCTCCCTCCAGTTTTCAAAATATCAAAAACATCCCTATTTCGAGGCCTGAGCCATATTTTGGAGCCAAATTCTGGCTCTCTGCAAGTATTCGCAGTTTGAAATTACGACTTTTTATACTCAACATATGGAAAGTACTGAAAGCGGCGTTTGGTCACATTTGTCCCAATCCTCCCTGCAGTTTTCAAAATATCCCAAATATCCCAATTTCGAGGCCTGAGCCATATTTTGGAGCCAAATTCAGGTTCTTTGCACGTATTCGCAGTTTGAAATTACGACTTTTTATACCCAACATATGCCAAGTACTGAAAGCGGCGTTTGGTCATATATGTCCCAAAGTTCCCTGCAGTTCTCAAAATATCCCAAACATCCCAATATCGAGGCCTGAGATATATTTTGGAGCCAAATTCTGGCTCTCTGCACGTATTCGTAGTTTGAAATTGCAACTTTTTTATACCCAACATATGCCAAGTACTGAAAGCGGCGTTTGGTCACATTTGTCCTATACCTCCCTGCAGTTATCAAAACATCTCAAACATCCTAATTTCGAGGCCTGCACCATAATTTGGAGCCAAATTCTGGCTCTCTGCACGTATTCGCAGTTTGAAATTCCGACTTTTTTATACCCAACATATGCCAAGTACTGAAAGCGGCGTTTGGTCACATTTGTCCCAAACCTCCCTGCAGTTTTCAAAATATCCCAAATATCCCAATTTCGAGGCCTGAGCCATATTTTGGAGCCAAATTCTAGCTCTCTGCACGTATTCGCAGTTTGATATTACGACTTTTTATACCCAAAATATGCCAAGTACTGAAAGCGGCAGTGAGTCACATTTTGCACAAACTTCCCTGCAGTTTTCAAAATATCCCAAATATCCCAATTTCGAGGCCTGAGCCATATTTTGGAGCCAAAATCTGGCTCTCTGCACGTATTCGCAGTTTTATATTGCGACTTTTTTATACCCAGCATATGCCAAGTACTGAAAGCGGCGTTTGGTCACATTTGTCCCAATCCCCTCTGCAGTTTTCAAAATATCCCAAACATCCCAATATCGAGGCCTGAGCCATATTTTGGATCCAAATTCTGGCTCTATGCACGTATTCGCAGGTTGAAATTGCGACTTATTATACCCAACATATGCCAAGTACTGACCGCGGCAATGAGTCACATTTAGTACAAACTCCCTGCAGTTTTCAAAATATCCCAAACATCCCAATTTCGAGGCGTGAACCATATTTTGGAGCCAAATTCAGGCTCTCGGCACGTATTCGCCGTTTGAAATTACGACTTTTTATAGCCAACATATGCCAAGTTCTGAAAGCGACGTTTAGTCACATTTGTCCCAAACCTCCCTCCAGTTTTCAAAATATCCCAAATATCCCAACATCGAGGCTTGAGACATATTTTGGAGCCAAATTCTGGCTCTCTGCACGTATTCGCAGTTCGAAATTGCGACTTTTTTATACCCAACATATGCCAAGTACTGAAAGCGGCGTTTTTTCACATTTGTCCCAAACCTTCCTGCAGTTTTCAGAATATCCCAAATATCCCAATTTCTAGGCCTGAGCCATATTTTGGAGCCAAATTCTGGCTCTCTGCACGTATTCGCAGTTTGATATTACGACTTTTTATACCCAACATATGCCAAGTCCTGAAAGCGGCAGTGAGTCACATTTTGCACAAACTCCCCTGCAGTATTCGAAATATCCCAAATATCCCAATTTCTAGGACTGAGCCATATTTTGGAGCCAAATTATGGCTCTCTGCACGTATTCGCAGTTTGTAATTGCGACTTTTTTATACCCAACATATGCCACGTACTGAAAGCGGCGTTTGGTCACATTTGTCCCAAACCTCCCTGCAGATTTCAAAATATCCCAAATATCCCAATTTCGAGGCCTGAGCCATATTTTGGAGCCAAATTCTAACTCTCTGCACGTATTCGCAGTTTGATATTACGTCTTTTTATACCCAACATATGTTAAGTACTGGACGCGGCAGTGAGTCACATTTTGCACAAACTCCCCAGCAGTATTCGAAATATCCCAAATATCCCAATTTCGAGGCCTGAGCCATATTTTGGAGCCAAAATCTGGCTCTCTGCACGTATTCGCAGTTTTATATTGCGACTTTTTTATACCCAGCATATGCCAAGTACTGAAAGCGGCGTTTGGTCACATTTGTCCCAATCCCCTCTGCAGTTTTCAAAATATCCCAAACATCCCAATATCGAGGCCTGAGCCATATTTTGGATCCAAATTCTGGCTCTATGCACGTATTCGCAGGTTGAAATTGCGACTTATTATACCCAACATATGCCAAGTACTGACCGCGGCAATGAGTCACATTTAGTACAAACTCCCTGCAGTTTTCAAAATATCCCAAACATCCCAATTTCGAGGCGTGAACCATATTTTGGAGCCAAATTCAGGCTCTCGGCACGTATTCGCCGTTTGAAATTACGACTTTTTATAGCCAACATATGCCAAGTTCTGAAAGCGACGTTTAGTCACATTTGTCCCAAACCTCCCTCCAGTTTTCAAAATATCCCAAATATCCCAACATCGAGGCTTGAGACATATTTTGGAGCCAAATTCTGGCTCTCTGCACGTATTCGCAGTTCGAAATTGCGACTTTTTTATACCCAACATATGCCAAGTCTTAAAAGCGGCAGTGAGTCACATTTTGCACAAACTCCCCTGCAGTTTTCGGAAAATCCCAAATATCCCAATTTCGAGGCAGAGCCATATTTTGGAGCCAAATTCTGGCTTTCTGCACGTATTCGCAGTTTGAAGTTGCGACTTTTTTATACCCAACATATACCAAGTACTGAAAGAGGCGTTTGGTCACATTTGTCCCAAACCTCCCTGCAGTTTTCAAAATATCCCAAATATCCCAATTTCGAGTCCTGTGCCATATTTTGAAGCCAAATTCTGGCTCTATGCACGTATTCGCAGTTTGAAATTGCGACTTTTTTATACCAACATATGCCAAGTCCTGAAAGCGGCAGTGAGTCACATTTTGAACAAACTCCCCTCCAGTTTTCAAAATATCCCAAACATCCCAATTTCGAGGCCTGAGCGATATTTTGGAGCCAAATTCTGGCTCTCTGCACGTATTCGCAGTTTTAAATTACGATTTTTTATACCCAACATATGCAAAGTCCTGAAAGCGGCAATGAGTCACATTTTGTACAAACTCCCCTACAGTTTTCAAAATATCAAAAAAACATCCCAATTTCGAGGCCGGAGCCATATTTTGGAGCCAAATTCTTGATCTCTGCACGTATTCGCAGTTTGATATTACGACTTTTTATACCCAACATATGCCAAGTACTGAAAGCGGCGTTTGGTCACATTTGTCCCAAACCCCCCTGAAATTCAAAATAAATCAAATATCCCAATTTCGAGGCCTGAGCCATGTTTTGGAGCCAAATTCTGGCTCTCTGCATGTATTCGCAGTTTGATATTACGAATTTTTAAACCCAACATATGCCAAGTCCTGAAAGCGTCAGTGAGTCACATTTTGCACAAATTCCTCTGCAGTTTTCAAAATATCGCAAATATCCCAATTGCGAGGCCTGAGCCATATTTTGGAGCCAAATTCTGGCTCTCTGCACGTATTCGCAGTTTGAAATTACGACTTTTTATACCCAACATATGCCAAGTACTGAAAGCGGCGTTTGGTCACATTTGTCCCAAACCTCCCTCCAGTTTTCAAAATATCAAAAACATCCCTATTTCGAGGCCTGAGCCATATTTTGGAGCCAAATTCTGGCTCTCTGCAAGTATTCGCAGTTTGAAATTACGACTTTTTATACTCAACATATGGAAAGTACTGAAAGCGGCGTTTGGTCACATTTGTCCCAATCCTCCCTGCAGTTTTCAAAATATCCCAAATATCCCAATTTCGAGGCCTGAGCCATATTTTGGAGCCAAATTCAGGTTCTTTGCACGTATTCGCAGTTTGAAATTACGACTTTTTATACCCAACATATGCCAAGTACTGAAAGCGGCGTTTGGTCATATATGTCCCAAAGTTCCCTGCAGTTCTCAAAATATCCCAAACATCCCAATATCGAGGCCTGAGATATATTTTGGAGCCAAATTCTGGCTCTCTGCACGTATTCGTAGTTTGAAATTGCAACTTTTTTATACCCAACATATGCCAAGTACTGAAAGCGGCGTTTGGTCACATTTGTCCTATACCTCCCTGCAGTTATCAAAACATCTCAAACATCCTAATTTCGAGGCCTGCACCATAATTTGGAGCCAAATTCTGGCTCTCTGCACGTATTCGCAGTTTGAAATTCCGACTTTTTTATACCCAACATATGCCAAGTACTGAAAGCGGCGTTTGGTCACATTTGTCCCAAACCTCCCTGCAGTTTTCAAAATATCCCAAATATCCCAATTTCGAGGCCTGAGCCATATTTTGGAGCCAAATTCTAGCTCTCTGCACGTATTCGCAGTTTGATATTACGACTTTTTATACCCAAAATATGCCAAGTACTGAAAGCGGCAGTGAGTCACATTTTGCACAAACTTCCCTGCAGTTTTCAAAATATCCCAAATATCCCAATTTCGAGGCCTGAGCCATATTTTGGAGCCAAAATCTGGCTCTCTGCACGTATTCGCAGTTTTATATTGCGACTTTTTTATACCCAGCATATGCCAAGTACTGAAAGCGGCGTTTGGTCACATTTGTCCCAATCCCCTCTGCAGTTTTCAAAATATCCCAAACATCCCAATATCGAGGCCTGAGCCATATTTTGGATCCAAATTCTGGCTCTATGCACGTATTCGCAGGTTGAAATTGCGACTTATTATACCCAACATATGCCAAGTACTGACCGCGGCAATGAGTCACATTTAGTACAAACTCCCTGCAGTTTTCAAAATATCCCAAACATCCCAATTTCGAGGCGTGAACCATATTTTGGAGCCAAATTCAGGCTCTCGGCACGTATTCGCCGTTTGAAATTACGACTTTTTATAGCCAACATATGCCAAGTTCTGAAAGCGACGTTTAGTCACATTTGTCCCAAACCTCCCTCCAGTTTTCAAAATATCCCAAATATCCCAACATCGAGGCTTGAGACATATTTTGGAGCCAAATTCTGGCTCTCTGCACGTATTCGCAGTTCGAAATTGCGACTTTTTTATACCCAACATATGCCAAGTACTGAAAGCGGCGTTTTTTCACATTTGTCCCAAACCTTCCTGCAGTTTTCAGAATATCCCAAATATCCCAATTTCTAGGCCTGAGCCATATTTTGGAGCCAAATTCTGGCTCTCTGCACGTATTCGCAGTTTGATATTACGACTTTTTATACCCAACATATGCCAAGTCCTGAAAGCGGCAGTGAGTCACATTTTGCACAAACTCCCCTGCAGTATTCGAAATATCCCAAATATCCCAATTTCTAGGACTGAGCCATATTTTGGAGCCAAATTATGGCTCTCTGCACGTATTCGCAGTTTGTAATTGCGACTTTTTTATACCCAACATATGCCACGTACTGAAAGCGGCGTTTGGTCACATTTGTCCCAAACCTCCCTGCAGATTTCAAAATATCCCAAATATCCCAATTTCGAGGCCTGAGCCATATTTTGGAGCCAAATTCTAACTCTCTGCACGTATTCGCAGTTTGATATTACGTCTTTTTATACCCAACATATGTTAAGTACTGGACGCGGCAGTGAGTCACATTTTGCACAAACTCCCCAGCAGTATTCGAAATATCCCAAATATCCCAATTTCGAGGCCTGAGCCATATTTTGGAGCCAAAATCTGGCTCTCTGCACGTATTCGCAGTTTTATATTGCGACTTTTTTATACCCAGCATATGCCAAGTACTGAAAGCGGCGTTTGGTCACATTTGTCCCAATCCCCTCTGCAGTTTTCAAAATATCCCAAACATCCCAATATCGAGGCCTGAGCCATATTTTGGATCCAAATTCTGGCTCTATGCACGTATTCGCAGGTTGAAATTGCGACTTATTATACCCAACATATGCCAAGTACTGACCGCGGCAATGAGTCACATTTAGTACAAACTCCCTGCAGTTTTCAAAATATCCCAAACATCCCAATTTCGAGGCGTGAACCATATTTTGGAGCCAAATTCAGGCTCTCGGCACGTATTCGCCGTTTGAAATTACGACTTTTTATAGCCAACATATGCCAAGTTCTGAAAGCGACGTTTAGTCACATTTGTCCCAAACCTCCCTCCAGTTTTCAAAATATCCCAAATATCCCAACATCGAGGCTTGAGACATATTTTGGAGCCAAATTCTGGCTCTCTGCACGTATTCGCAGTTCGAAATTGCGACTTTTTTATACCCAACATATGCCAAGTACTGAAAGCGGCGTTTTTTCACATTTGTCCCAAACCTTCCTGCAGTTTTCAGAATATCCCAAATATCCCAATTTCTAGGCCTGAGCCATATTTTGGAGCCAAATTCTGGCTCTCTGCACGTATTCGCAGTTTGATATTACGACTTTTTATACCCAACATATGCCAAGTGCTGAAAGCGGCAGTGAGTCACATTTTGCACAAACTCCCCTGCAGTATTCGAAATATCCCAAATATCCCAATTTCTAGGACTGAGCCATATTTTGGAGCCAAATTATGGCTCTCTGCACGTATTCGCAGTTTGTAATTGCGACTTTTTTATACCCAACATATGCCACGTACTGAAAGCGGCGTTTGGTCACATTTGTCCCAAACCTCCCTGCAGATTTCAAAATATCCCAAATATCCCAATTTCGAGGCCTGAGCCATATTTTGGAGCCAAATTCTAACTCTCTGCACGTATTCGCAGTTTGATATTACGTCTTTTTATACCCAACATATGTTAAGTACTGGACGCGGCAGTGAGTCACATTTTGCACAAACTCCCCAGCAGTATTCGAAATATCCCAAATATCCCAATTTCGAGGACTGAGCCATATTTTGGAGCCAAATTCAGGCTCTCTGCACGTATTCGCAGTTTGAAATTACGACTTTTTATACCCAACATATGCCAAGTACTGAAAGCGGCGTTTGGTCACATTTGTCCCAAACCTCCCTCCAGTTTTCAAAATATTCCAAATATCCCAATTTCGAGGCTTGAGCCATATTTTGGAGCCAAATTCTGGCTCTCTGCACGTATTCGCAGTTCGAAATTGCGAATTTTTTATACCCAACATATGCCAAGTACTGAAAGCGGCGTTTGGTCACATTTGTCCCAAACCTCCCTGCAGTTTTCAAAATATCCCAAATATCCCAATTTCGAGGCCTGAGCCATATTTTGCAGCCAAATTCTGGCTCTCTGCACGTATTTGCAGTTTGATATTACGACTTTTTATACCCAACATATGCCAAGTACTGGACGCAGCAGTGAGTCACATTTTGCACAAACTCCCCTGCAGTTTTCAAAATATCCCAAATATCTCAATTTCGAGGCCTGAGCCATATTTTGGAGCTAAATTCGGTCTCTCTGCACGTATTCGCAGTTTGAAATTGCGAATTTTTTATACCCAACATAGGCCAAGTACTGAAAGCGGCGTTTGGTCACATTTGTCCCAAACCTTCCTGCAGTTTTCAAAATATCCCAAATATCCCAATTTCGAGGCCTGAGCAATATTTTTGAGCCAAAATCTGGCTCTCTGCACGTATTCGCAGTTTGATATTATGACTTTTTATACCCAACATATGCCAAGTACTGGACGCGGCAGTGAGTCACATTTTGCACAAACGCCCCTGCAGTTTTCGAAAAATCCCAAATATCCCAATTTCGAGGCAGAGCCATATTTTGGAGCCAAATTCTTGCTTTCTGCACGTATTCGCAGTTTGAAGTTGCGACTTTTTTATACCCAACATATACCAAGTACTGAAAGAGGCGTTTGGTCACATTTGTCCCAAACCTCCCTGCAGTTTTCAAAATATCCCAAATATCCCAATTTCGAGTCCTGTGCCATATTTTGAAGCCAAATTCTGGCTCTATGCACGTATTCGCAGTTTAAAATTGCGACTTTTTTATACCCAACATATGCCAAGTCCTGAAAGCGGCAGTGAGTCACATTTTGAACAAACTCCCCTCCAGTTTTCAAAATATCCCAAACATCCCAATTTCGAGGCCTGAGCGATATTTTGGAGCCAAATTCTGGCTCTCTGCACGTATTCGCAGTTTGATATTACGACTTTTTATACCCAACATATGCCAAGTCCTGAAAGCGGCAATGAGTCACTTTTTGTACAAACTCCCCTACAGTTTTCAAAATATAAAGAAAACATCCCAATTTCGAGGCCGGAGCCATATTTTGGAGCCAAATTCTGGATCTCTGCACGTATTCGCAGTTTGATATTACGACTTTTTATACCCAACATATGCCAAGTACTGAAAGCGGCGTTTGGTCACATTTGTCCCAAACCCCCCTGCAGTTTTCAAAATAAATCAAATATCCCAATTTCGAGGCCTGAGCCATGTTTTGGAGCCAAATTCTGGCTCTCTGCATGTATTCGCAGTTTGATATTACGAATTTTTAAACCCAACATATGCCAAGTCCTGAAAGCGTCAGTGAGTCACATTTTGCACAAATTCCTCTGCAGTTTTCAAAATATCGCAAATATCCCAATTGCGAGGCCTGAGCCATATTTTGGAGCCAAATTCTGGCTCTCTGCACGTATTCGCAGTTTGAAATTACGACTTTTTATACCCAACATATGCCAAGTACTGAAAGCGGCGTTTGGTCACATTTGTCCCAAACCTCCCTCCAGTTTTCAAAATATCAAAAACATCCCTATTTCGAGGCCTGAGCCATATTTTGGAGCCAAATTCTGGCTCTCTGCAAGTATTCGCAGTTTGAAATTACGACTTTTTATACTCAACATATGGAAAGTACTGAAAGCGGCGTTTGGTCACATTTGTCCCAATCCTCCCTGCAGTTTTCAAAATATCCCAAATATCCCAATTTCGAGGCCTGAGCCATATTTTAGAGCCAAATTCAGGTTCTTTGCACGTATTCGCAGTTTGAAATTACGACTTTTTATACCCAACATATGCCAAGTACTGAAAGCGGCGTTTGGTCATATGTGTCCCAAAGTTCCCTGCAGTTCTCAAAATATCCCAAACATCCCAATATCGAGGCCTGAGATATATTTTGGAGCCAAATTCTGGCTCTCTGCACGTATTCGTAGTTTGAAATTGCAACTTTTTTATACCCAACATATGCCAAGTACTGAAAGCGGCGTTTGGTCACATTTGTCCTATACCTCCCTGCAGTTATCAAAACATCTCAAACATCCTAATTTCGAGGCCTGCACCATAATTTGGAGCCAAATTCTGGCTCTCTGCACGTATTCGCAGTTTGAAATTCCGACTTTTTTATACCCAACATATGCCAAGTACTGAAAGCGGCGTTTGGTCACATTTGTCCCAAACCTCCCTGCAGTTTTCAAAATATCCCAAATATCCCAATTTCGAGGCCTGAGCCATATTTTGGAGCCAAATTCTAGCTCTCTGCACGTATTCGCAGTTTGATATTACGACTTTTTATACCCAAAATATGCCAAGTACTGAAAGCGGCAGTGAGTCACATTTTGCACAAACTTCCCTGCAGTTTTCAAAATATCCCAAATATCCCAATTTCGAGGCCTGAGCCATATTTTATAGCCAAAATCTGGCTCTCTGCACGTATTCGCAGTTTTATATTGCGACTTTTTTATACCCAGCATATGCCAAGTACTGAAAGCGGCGTTTGGTCACATTTGTCCCAATCCCCTCTGCAGTTTTCAAAATATCCCAAACATCCCAATATCGAGGCCTGAGCCATATTTTGGATCCAAATTCTGGCTCTATGCACGTATTCGCAGGTTGAAATTGCGACTTATTATACCCAACATATGCCAAGTACTGACCGCGGCAATGAGTCACATTTAGTACAAACTCCCTGCAGTTTTCAAAATATCCCAAACATCCCAATTTCGAGGCGTGAACCATATTTTGGAGCCAAATTCAGGCTCTCGGCACGTATTCGCCGTTTGAAATTACGACTTTTTATAGCCAACATATGCCAAGTTCTGAAAGCGACGTTTAGTCACATTTGTCCCAAACCTCCCTCCAGTTTTCAAAATATCCCAAATATCCCAACATCGAGGCTTGAGACATATTTTGGAGCCAAATTCTGGCTCTCTGCACGTATTCGCAGTTCGAAATTGCGACTTTTTTATACCCAACATATGCCAAGTACTGAAAGCGGCGTTTTTTCACATTTGTCCCAAACCTTCCTGCAGTTTTCAGAATATCCCAAATATCCCAATTTCTAGGCCTGAGCCATATTTTGGAGCCAAATTCTGGCTCTCTGCACGTATTCGCAGTTTGATATTACGACTTTTTATACCCAACATATGCCAAGTCCTGAAAGCGGCAGTGAGTCACATTTTGCACAAACTCCCCTGCAGTATTCGAAATATCCCAAATATCCCAATTTCTAGGACTGAGCCATATTTTGGAGCCAAATTATGGCTCTCTGCACGTATTCGCAGTTTGTAATTGCGACTTTTTTATACCCAACATATGCCACGTACTGAAAGCGGCGTTTGGTCACATTTGTCCCAAACCTCCCTGCAGATTTCAAAATATCCCAAATATCCCAATTTCGAGGCCTGAGCCATATTTTGGAGCCAAATTCTAACTCTCTGCACGTATTCGCAGTTTGATATTACGTCTTTTTATACCCAACATATGTTAAGTACTGGACGCGGCAGTGAGTCACATTTTGCACAAACTCCCCAGCAGTATTCGAAATATCCCAAATATCCCAATTTCGAGGACTGAGCCATATTTTGGAGCCAAATTCAGGCTCTCTGCACGTATTCGCAGTTTGAAATTACGACTTTTTATACCCAACATATGCCAAGTACTGAAAGCGGCGTTTGGTCACATTTGTCCCAAACCTCCCTCCAGTTTTCAAAATATCCCAAATATCCCAATTTCGAGGCTTGAGCCATATTTTGGAGCCAAATTCTGGCTCTCTGCACGTATTCGCAGTTCGAAATTGCGAATTTTTTATACCCAACATATGCCAAGTACTGAAAGCGGCGTTTGGTCACATTTGTCCCAAACCTCCCTGCAGTTTTCAAAATATCCCAAATATCCCAATTTCGAGGCCTGAGCCATATTTTGCAGCCAAATTCTGGCTCTCTGCACGTATTTGCAGTTTGATATTACGACTTTTTATACCCAACATATGCCAAGTACTGGACGCAGCAGTGAGTCACATTTTGCACAAACTCCCCTGCAGTTTTCAAAATATCCCAAATATCCCAATTTCGAGGCCTGAGCAATATTTTTGAGCCAAAATCTGGCTCTCTGCACGTATTCGCAGTTTGATATTATGACTTTTTATGCCCAACATATGCCAAGTACTGGACGCGGCAGTGAGTCACATTTTGCACAAACGCCCCTGCAGTTTTCGAATTATCCTAAATACCCCAATTTCGCGGCCTGAGCCATATTTTGGAACCAAATTCTGGCTTTCTGCCCGTATTCGCAGTTTGAAATTACGACTTTTTATACCCAACGTATGCCAAGTCCTGAAAGCGGCAGTGAGTCACATTTTGCACAAACTCCTCTGCAGTTTTCGAAAAATACCAAATATCCCAATTTCGAGGCAGAGCCATATTTTGGAGCCAAATTCTTGCTTTCTGCACGTATTCGCAGTTTGAAGTTGCGACTTTTTTATACCCAACATATACCAAGTACTGAAAGAGGCGTTTGGTCACATTTGTCCCAAACCTCCCTGCAGTTTTCAAAATATCCCAAATATCCCAATTTCGAGTCCTGTGCCATATTTTGAAGCCAAATTCTGGCTCTATGCACGTATTCGCAGTTTAAAATTGCGACTTTTTTATACCCAACATATGCCAAGTCCTGAAAGCGGCAGTGAGTCACATTTTGAACAAACTCCCCTCCAGTTTTCAAAATATCCCAAACATCCCAATTTCGAGGCCTGAGCGATATTTTGGAGCCAAATTCTGGCTCTCTGCACGTATTCGCAGTTTTAAATTACAATTTTTTTTACCCAACATATGCAAAGTCCTGAAAGCGGCAATGAGTCACTTTTTGTACAAACTCCCCTACAGTTTTCAAAATATAAAAAAAACATCCCAATTTCGAGGCCGGAGCCATATTTTGGAGCCAAATTCTGGATCTCTGCACGTATTCGCAGTTTGATATTACGACTTTTTATACCCAACATATGCCAAGTACTGAAAGCGGTGTTTGGTCACATTTGTCCCAAACCCCCCTGCAGTTTTCAAAATAAATCAAATATCCCAATTTCGAGGCCTGAGCCATGTTTTGGAGCCAAATTCTGGCTCTCTGCATGTATTCGCAGTTTGATATTACGAATTTTTAAACCCAACATATGCCAAGTCCTGAAAGCTTCAGTGAGTCACATTTTGCACAAATTCCTCTGCAGTTTTCGAAATATCGCAAATATCCCAATTGCGATGCCTGAGCCATATTTTGGAGCCAAATTCTGGCTCTCTGCACGTATTCGCAGTTTGAAATTACGACTTTTTATACCCAACATATGCCAAGTACTGAAAGCGGCGTTTGGTCACACTTGTCCCAAACCTCCCTCCAGTTTTCAAAATATCCAAAACATCCCTATTTCGAGGCCTGAGCCATATTTTGGAGCCAAATTCTGGCTCTCTGCACGTATTCGCAGTTTGAAATTACGACTTTTTATACCCAACATATGCCAAGAACTGAAAGCGGCGTTTGGTCATATATGTCCCAAAGTCCCCTGCAGTTCTCAAAATATCCCAAACATCCCAATATCGAGGCCTGAGATATATTTTGGAGCCAAATTCTGGCTCTCTGCACGTATTCGTAGTTTGAAATTGCAACTTTTTTATACCCAAAATATGCCAAGTGCTGAAAGCGGCGTTTGGTCACATTTGTCCCAAACCTCCCTGTAGTTTTCAAAACAAACCAAATATCCCAATTTCGAGGCCTGAGTAATAATTTGGAGCCAAATTCTAGCTCTCTGCATGTATTAGCAGTTTGATATTACGAATTTTTAAACCCATCATATGCCAAGTCCTGAAAGCGGCAGTGAGTCACATTTTGCACAAACTCCCCCTGCAGTTTTCGAAATATCCCAAAAATGCCAATTTCGAGGCCTGAGCCATATTTTGGAGCCAAATTCTGGATCTCTGCACGTATTCGCAGTTTGAAATTGCGACTTTTTTATACCCAACATATGTCAAGTACTGAAAGCGGCGTTTGGTCATATTTGTCCCAAACTCCCTTTCAGTTTTCAAAATATCCCAAACATCCCAATTTCGAGTCCTGAGTCATATTTTCTAGCCAAATTCTGGCTCTCTGCACGTATTCGCAGTTTGAAATTACGACTTTTTATACCCAACATGTGCCAAGTTCTAAAAATGGCAGTGAGTCACATTTTGCACAAACTCCCCTGCAGTTTTCAAAATATCCCAAATATCCCAATTTCGAGGCCTGAGCCATATTATGGAGCCAAATTCAGGCCCTCTGCACGTATTCGCAATTTGAAATTAAGACTTTTTATACCCAACATATGCCAAGTACTGAAACGGCGTTTGGTCACATTGGTCCCAAACCTCCCTGCAGTTTTCAAAATATCCCAAACATCCCAATTTCGAGGCCTGATCCATATTTTTGAGCCAAATTCTGGCCCTCTGCACGTATTCGCAGTTTGATATTACGACTTTTTATACCCAACATATGCCAAGTCCTGAAAGCGGCAGTGAGTCACATTTTGAACAAATTCCCCTGCAGTTTTCGAAATATCCCAAATATCCCAATTTCGAGGCCTGAGCCATATTTTGGAGCCAAATTCTGGCTCTCTGCACGTATTCGCAGTTTGAAATTACGACTTTTTATACCCAACATATGCCAAGTACTGAAAGCTGCGTTTGGTTACATTTGTCCCAAACCTCCCTCCAGTTTTCAAAATATCCAAAACATCTCAATTTCGAGGCCTGAGCCATATTTTGGAGCCAAATTCTGGCTCTCTGCACGTATTCGCAGTTCGAAATTTCGTCTTTTTATACCCAACATATGCCAAGTACTGAAAGCGGCGTTTGGTCACATTTGTCCCAAACCTCCCTGCAGTTTTCAAAATAAACCAAATATCCCAATTTCGAGGCTTGAGTAATATTTTGGAGCCTAATTCTGGCTCACTGCAAGTATTCGCAGTTTGATATTACGAATTTTTAAACCCAACATATGCCAAGTACTGAAAGCGGCGTTTGGTCATATTTGTCCCAGAGTCCCCTGCAGTTTTCAAAATATCCCAAACATCCCAATTTCGAGGCCTGAGCCATATTTTGGAGCCAAATTCTGGCTCTCTGCACGTATTCGCAGTTTGAAATTACGACTTTTTTTATACCCAACATTTGCATAGTACTTAAAGTGGCATTTGGTCACATTTGTCCCAAACCTTCCTGCAGTTTTCAAAATAACCCAAATATCCTAATAATGAGGCCTGAGCCATATTTTGGAGCTAAATTCTAGCTCTCTGCACGTATTCGCAGTTTGATATTATGACTTTTTATACCCAACATATGCCAAGTCCTGAAAGCGGCAGTGAGTCACATTTTGCACACATTCCCTTGCAGTTTTCGAAATATCCCAAATATCCCAATTTCGAGGCCTGAGCCATATTTTGGAGCCAAATTCTGGCTCTCTGCATGTATTCGCAGTTTGAAATTACGAATTTATTATACCCAACATATGCAAAGTACTGAAAGCGGCGTTTGGTCACATTTGTCCCAAACCTTCCTGCAGTTTTCAAAATATCCCAAACATCCCAATATCGTGTTCTGAGCCATATTTTGGAGCCAAATTCTGGCTCTCTGCACGTATTCACAGTTTGATATTACGATTTTTTATACCCAACATATGCCAAGTCCTGAAAGCGGCAGTCAGTCACATTTTGCACAAATTCCCTTACAGTTTTCGAAATATCCCAAATAACCCAATTTCGAGGCCTGAGCCATATTTTGGATCCAAATTCAGGTTCTCTGCACGTATTCGCAGTTTGAAATTACGACTTTTTATACCCAACATATGCCAAGTACTGAAAGCGGCGTTTGGTCACATTTGTCATAAACCTCCCTGCAGTTTTCAAAATAAACCAAATATCCCAATTTCGAGGCCTGAGTAATATGTTGGAGCCAAATTCTGGCTCTCTGCACGTATTCGCAGTTTGAAATTACGACTTTTTTATACCCAACATTTGCGAAGTAATTAAAGCGGCATTTGATCATATTTGTCCCAAACCTTCCTGCAGTTTTCAAAATAACCCAAATATCCCAATATCGAGGCCTGATTCATATTTTGGAGCCAAATTCTGGCTCTCTGCACCTACTTGCAGTTTGAAATTACGGCTTTTTATCCCCAACATATGCCAAGTTCTGAAAGCGGCAGTGAGTCACATTTTGCACAAACTCCCCTGCAGTTTTCAAAATATCCCTAATATCCCAAATTCTGGCCTGATCCATATTATGGAGCCAAATTCTGGCTCTCTGCACGTATTCGCAGTTTGAAATTGCGACTTTTTTATACCAACATATGCCAAGTACTGAAAGCGGCGTTTGGTCACATTTGTCCCAAATCTCCCTGCAGTTTTCAAAATATCCCTAATATCCCAAATTCGAGGCCTGAGTCATAATTTGGAGCCAAATTCTGGCTCAATGCACGTTTTCGCAGTTTGATATTACGATTTTTTATACCCAACATATGCCAAGTCCTGAAAGCGGCAGTGAGTCACATTTTGCACAAACTCCCCCTGCAGTTTTCGAAATATCCCAAAAATGCCAATTTCGAGGCCTGAGCCATATTTTGGAGCCAAATTCTGGATCTGTGCACGTATTCGCAGCTTGAAATTGCGACTATTTTATACCAAACATATGCCAAGTACTGAAAGCGGCAATGAGTCACATTTTGCACAAATTCCCCTACAGTTTTCGAAATATCCCAAATATCCCAATTTTGAGGCCTGAGCCATATTTTGGAGCCAAATTCTGGCTCTCTGCATGTATTCGCAGTTCGAAATTTCGTCTTTTTATACCCAACATATGCCAAGTACTGAAAGCGGCGTTTGGTCACATTTGTCCCAAACCTCCCTGCAGTTTTCAAAATAAACCAAATATCCCAATTTCGAGGCCTGAGTAATATGTTGGAGCCAAATTCTGGCTCTCTGCACGTATTCGCAGTTTGAAATTACGACTTTTTTATACCCAACATTTGCGAAGTAATTATAGCGGCATTTGATCACATTTGTCCCAAACCTTCCTGCAGTTTTCAAAATAACCCAAATATCCCAATATCGAGGAATGAGCCATATTTTGGAGTCAAATTCTGGCTCTCTGCACGTATTCGCAGTTTGATATTACGACTTTTTATACCCAACATATGCCAAGTCCTGAAAGCGGCAGTGAGTCGCATTTTGCACAAATTCCCCTGAAGTTTTCGAAATATCCCAAATATCTCAACTTTGAGGCCTGAGCCATATTTTGGAGCCAAATTCTGGCTCTCTGCCCGTATTCGCAGTTTGAAATTACGACTTTTTATACCCAACATATGCCAAGTACTGAAAGCGGCGTTTGGTCACATTTGTCCCAAACCTCCCTGCAGTTTTCAAAATATCCCAAATATCCCAATTTCGAGGCCTGAGCCATGTTTTGGAGCCAAATTCTGGCTCTCTGGACGTATTCGCAGTTTGAAATTACGACTTTTTATACCCAACATATGCCAAGTACTGAAAGCGGCATTTGGTCATATTTGTCCCAAACTCCCCTGCAGTTTTCAAAATATCCCAAACTTCCCAATTTCGAGGCCTGAGTCACATTTTGGAGCCAAATTCTAGCTCTCTGCACGAATTCGCAGTTTGAAATTACGACTTTTTATACCCAACATATGGAAAGTACTGAAAACAGCGTTTGGTCACATTTGTCCCAATCCTCCCTGCAGTTTTCAAAATATCCCAAATATCCCAATTTCGAGGCCTGAGCCATATTTTGGAGCCAAATTCAGGTTCTCTGCACGTATTCGCAGTTTGAAATTACGACTTTTTATACCCAACATATGCCAAGTACTGAAAGCGGCGTTTGGTCATATATGTCCTAAAGTCCCCTGCAGTTCTCAAAATATCCCAAACATCCCAATATCGAGGCCTGAGATATATTTTGGAGCCAAATTCTGGCTCTCTGCACGTATTCGCAGTTTGAAATTGCAACTTTTTTATACCCAACATATGGCAAGTACTGAAAGCGGCGTTTGGTCACATTTGTCCCAAACCTCCCTGCAGTTATCAAAATATCTCAAACATCCTAATTTCGAGGCCTGCACCATAATTTGGAGCCAAATTCTGGCTCTATGCACGTATTCGCAGTTTGATATTTTAAATTTTTATACCCAACATATGCCAAGTCCTGAAAGCGGCAATGAGTCACATTTTGCACAAACTCCCCTGCAGTTTTCAAAATATAACAAACATCCCAATTTCGAGGCCTGAGCCATATTTTGGATCCAAATTCTGGCTTTCTGCATGTATTCGCAGATCGAAATTTCGTCTTTTTATACCCAACATATGCCAAGTACTGAAAGCGGCGTTTGGTCACATTTGTCCCAAACCTCCCTGCAGTTTTCAAAATAAACCAAATATCCCAATTTCGAGGCCTGAGTAATAATTTGGAGCCAAATTCTGGCTCTCTGCATGTATTCGCAGTTTGATATTACGAATTTTTAAACCCAACATATGCCAAGTGCTTTAAAGCGGCAGTGAGTCACATTTTGCACAAACTCCCCTGCAGTTTTCAAAATATCCCAGACATCCCAATTTCGTGGCCTGAGCCATATTTTAGAGCCAATCTCTGGCTCTCAGCACGTATTCGCAGTTTGATATTACGACTTTTTATACAAAACATATGCCAAGTCCTGAAAGCGGCAGTGAGTCACATTTTGCACAAATTCACCTGCAGTTTTCGAAATATCCCAAACATCCCAATTTCGAGATCTGAGCCATATTTTGGAGTAAAATTCTGGCTCTCTGCACGTACTCGCAGTTTGAAATTACTACTTTTTTATACCCAACATATTCCAAGTACTGAAAGCGGCGTTTGGTCACATTTGTCCCAAACCTCCCTGCAGTTTTCAAACTATCCCAAATATCCCAATTTCGAGGCCTGAGCCATATTTAAGAGCCAAATTCAGGTTCTCTGCACGTATTCGCAGTTTGAAATTACGACTTTTTATACCCAACATATGCCAAGTACTGATAGCAGCGTTTGGTCATATATGTCCCAAAGTCCCTTGCAGTTTTCAAAATATCCCAAACTTCCCAATTTCGAGTCCTGAGTCATATTTTGGAGCCAAATTCTGGCTCTCTGCACGTATTCGCAGTTTGAAATTACGACTTTTTATACCCAACATATGCCAAGTACTGAAACGGCGTTTGGTCACATTTGTCCCAAACCTCCCTGCAGTTTTCAAAATGTCCCAAACATCCCAATTTCAAAGTCTGAGCCATATTTTGGAGCCAAATTCTGGCCCTCTGCACGTATTCGGAGTTTGATATTACGACTTTTTATACCCAACATATGCCAAGTCCTGAAAGCGGCAGTGAGTCACATTTTGCACAAATTCCCCTGCAGTTTTCAAAATATCCCAAATATTCCAATTTCGAGGCCTGAGCCATATTTTGGAGGCAAATTCTGGCTCTCTGCACGTATTCGCAGTTTGAAATTACGACTTTTTATCCCCAACATATGCCAAGTTCTGAAAGCGGCAGTGAGTCACATTTTGCGCACTCCCCTGCAGTTTTCAAAATATCCCATATATCCCAATTTCGAGGCCTGAGCCATATTATGGAGCCAAATTCAGGCTCTCTGCACGTATTCGCAGTTTGAAATTACGACTTTTTATACCCAACATATGCCAAGTACTGAAAGCGGCGTTTGGTCACATTTGTCCCAAACCTCCCTCCAGTTTTCAAAATATCCAAAACATCTCAATTTCGAGGCCTGAACCATATTTTGGAGCCAAATTCTGGCTCTATGCACGTATTCGCAGTTTGAAATTACGACTTTTTATACCCAACATATGGGAAGTACTGAAAGCGGAGTTTGGTCACATTTGTCCCAAACCTCCCTGCAGTTTTCAAAATATCCCAAATATCCCAATTTCGAGGCCTGAGCCATATTTTAGAGCCAAATTCAGGTTCTCTGCACGTATTCGCAGTTTGAAATTACGACTTTTTATACCCAACATATGGAAAGTACTGAAAGCGGCGTTTGGTCATATTTGTCCAAAGTCCCCTGCAGTTCTCAAAATATCCCAAACATCCCAATTTCGAGGCCTGAACCATATTTTGAAGCCAAATTCTGGCTCTCTGCACGTTTTCGCAGTTTGAAATTGCGACTTTTTTATACCCAACATATGTCAAGTACTGAAAGCGGCGTTTGGTCATATTTGTCCCAAACTCCCCTGCAGTTTTCAAAATATCCCAAACTTCCCAATTTCGAGACCTGAGTAATATTTTGGAGCCAAATTCTGGCTCTCTGCAAGTATTCGCAGTTTGATATTACGAATTTTTAAACCCAACATATGCCAAGTACTGAAAGCGGCGTTTGGTCATATTTCTCCCAAAGTCCCCTGCAGTTTTCAAAATATCTCAAATATCCCAATTTCGAGGCGTGAGCCATATTTTGGATCCAAATTCTGGCTCTCTGCACGTATTCGCAGGTCGAAATTATGTCTTTTTACTCCCAACATATGCCAAGTACTGAAAGCGGCGTTTGGTCACATTTGTCCCAAACCTCCCTGCAGTTTTCAAAATATCCCAAATATCCCAATTTCGAGGCCTGAGCCAAGTTTTGGAGCCAAATTCTGGCTCTCTGCATGTATTCGCAGTTTGATATTACGAATTTTTAAACCCAACATATGCCAAGTCCTGAAAGCGTCAATGAGTCACATTTTGCACAAATTCCCCTGCAGTTTTTGAAATATCGCAAATATCCGAATTGCGAGGCCTGAGCCATATTTTGGAGCCAAATTCTGGCTCTCTGCACGTATTCGCAGTTTGAAATTACGACTTTTTATACCCAACATATGCCAAGTACTGAAAGCGGCGTTTGGTCACATTTGTCCCAAACCTCCCTCCAGTTTTCAAAATATCCAAAACATCCCAATTTCAAGGCTTGAGCCATATTTTGGAGCCAAATTCTGGCTCTCTGCACGTATTCGCAGTTTGAAATTACGACTTTTTATACCCAACATATGGGAAGTACTGAAAGCGGCGTTTGGTCACATTTGTCCCAATCCTCCCTACAGTTTTCAAAATATCCCAAATATCCTAATTTCGAGGCCTGAGCCATATTTTGGAGCCATATTCAGGTTCTCTGCACGTATTCGCAGTTTGAAATTACGACTTTTTATACCCAACATATGCAAAGTACTGAAAGCGGCGTTTGGCCATATATGTCCTAAAGTCCCCTGCAGTTCTCAAAATATCCCAAACATCCCAATATCGAGGCCCGAGATATATTTTTGAAGCCAAATTCTGGCTCTCTGCACTTATTCGCAGTTTGAAATTGCAACTTTTTTATACCCAACATATGCCAAGAACTGAAAGCGGCGTTTGGACACATTTGTCCCAAACCTCCCTGCAGTTTTCAAAATAAACCAAATATCCCAATTTCTAGGCCTGAGTAATAATTTGGAGCCAAATTCTGGCTCTCTGCACGTATTCGCAGTTTGAAATTGCGACTTTTTTATACCCAACATATGTCAAGTACTGAAAGTGGCGTTTGGTCATATTTGTCCCTAACTCCCCTGCAGTTCTCAAAATATCCCAAACATCCCAATTTCGAGGCCTGAGCCATATTTTGGAGCCAAATTCTGGCTCTCTGCACGTATTCGCAGTTTGAAATTACGACTTTTTATACCCAAAAATATGCCAAGTTCTAAAAACAGCAGTGAGTCACATTTTGCACAAACTCCCCTGCAGTTTTCAAAATATCCCAAATATCCCAATTTCGAGGCCTGAGCCAACTTTTGGAGCCAAATTCTGGCTCTCTGCACGTATTCGTAGTTTGAAATTACGAATTTTTCATACCCAATATATGTCAAGTGATGAAAGCGGCGTTTGGTCACATTTGTCCTAACCTCCCTCCAGTTTTCAAAATATCCCAAACATCCCAATTTCTAGGCCTGAGCCATATTTTGGAGCCCAATTCTGGCTTTCTGCACGTATTCGCAGTTTGATATTACGACTATTTATACCCAACATATGCCAAGTCCTGAAAGCGGCAGTGAGTCACATTTTGCGCAAACTCCCCTTCAGTTTTCAAAATATCCCAAATATCACAATTTCGAGGCCTGAGCCATGTTTTGGAGCCAAATTCAGGCTCTCTGCACGTATTTGCAGTTCGAAATAACGACTTTTTATACCCAACATAGGCCAAGTACTGAAAGCGGCGTTTGGTCACATTTGTCCCAAACCCCACTGCTGTTTTCAAAATATCCCAAATATCCCAATTTGAAGGCCTGAGCCATATTTTGGAGCCAAAATCTAGCTCTCTGCACGTATTCGCAGTTTTAAATTGCGACTTTTTTATATCCAACATATGCCAAGTACTGAAAGCGGCGTTTGGTCACATTTGTCCCAATCCACCCTGCAGTTTTCAAAATATCCCAAACATCCCAATATCGAGGCCTGAGCTATATTTTGGAGCCAAATTCAGGCTCTCTGCACGTATTCGCAGTTTGAAATTACGACTTTTTATACCCAACATATGGGAAGTACTGAAAGCGGCATTTGGTCACATTTGTCCCAATCCTCCCTACAGTTTTCAAAATATCCCAAATATCCTAATTTCGAGGCCTGAGCCATATTTTGGAGCCATATTCAGGTTCTCTGCACGTATTCGCAGTTTGAAATTACGACTTTTTATACCCAACATATGCAAAGTACTGAAAGCGGCGTTTGGCCATATATGTCCTAAAGTCCCCTGCAGTTCTCAAAATATCCCAAACATCCCAATATCGAGGCCTGAGATATATTTTGAAGCCAAATTCTGGCTCTCTGCACTTATTCACAGTTTGAAATTGCAACTTTTTTATACCCAACATATGCCAAGAACTGAAAGCGGCGTTTGGACACATTTGTCCCAAACCTCCCTGCAGTTTTCAAAATAAACCAAATATCCCAATTTCTAGGCCTGAGTAATAATTTGGAGCCAAATTCTGGCTCTCTGCACGTATTCGCAGTTTGAAATTGCGACTTTTTTATACCCAACATATGTCAAGTACTGAAAGTGGCGTTTGGTCATATTTGTCCCTAACTCCCCTGCAGTTCTCAAAATATCCCAAACATCCCAATTTCGAGGCCTGAGCCATATTTTGGAGCCAAATTCTGGCTCTCTGCACGTATTCGCAGTTTGAAATTACGACTTTTTATACCCAAAAATATGCCAAGTTCTAAAAACAGCAGTGAGTCACATTTTGCACAAACTCCCCTGCAGTTTTCAAAATATCCCAAATATCCCAATTTCGAGGCCTGAGCCAACTTTTGGAGCCAAATTCTGGCTCTCTGCACGTATTCGTAGTTTGAAATTACGAATTTTTCATACCCAATATATGTCAAGTGATGAAAGCGGCGTTTTGGTCACATTTGTCCTAACCTCCCTCCAGTTTTCAAAATATCCCAAACATCCCAATTTCTAGGCCTGAGCCATATTTTGGAGCCCAATTCTGGCTTTCTGCACGTATTCGCAGTTTGATATTACGACTATTTATACCCAACATATGCCAAGTCCTGAAAGCGGCAGTGAGTCACATTTTGCGCAAACTCCCCTTCAGTTTTCAAAATATCCCAAATATCACAATTTCGAGGCCTGAGCCATGTTTTGGAGCCAAATTCTGGCTCTCTGCACGTATTTGCAGTTCGAAATAACGACTTTTTATACCCAACATAGGCCAAGTACTGAAAGCGGCGTTTGGTCACATTTGTCCCAAACCCCACTGCTGTTTTCAAAATATCCCAAATATCCCAATTTGAAGGCCTGAGCCATATTTTGGAGCCAAAATCTAGCTCTCTGCACGTATTCGCAGTTTTAAATTGCGACTTTTTTATATCCAACATATGCGAAGTACTGAAAGCGGCGTTTGGTCACATTTGTCCCAATCCACCCTGCAGTTTTCAAAATATCCCAAACATCCCAATATCGAGGCCTGAGCTATATTTTGGAGCCAAATTCAGGCTCTCTGCACGTATTCGCAGTTTGAAATTACGACTTTTTATACCCAACATATGGGAAGTACTGAAAGTGGCGTTTGGTCACATTTGTCCCAATCCTCCCTACAGTTTTCAAAATATCCCAAATATCCTAATTTCGAGGCCTGAGCCATATTTTGGAGCCATATTCAGGTTCTCTGCACGTATTCGCAGTTGAAATTACGACTTTTTATACCCAACATATGCAAAGTACTGAAAGCGGCGTTTGGCCATATATGTCCTAAAGTCCCCTGCAGTTCTCAAAATATCCCAAACATCCCAATATCGAGGCCTGAGATATATTTTGAAGCCAAATTCTGGCTCTCTGCACTTATTCGCAGTTTGAAATTGCAACTTTTTTATACCCAACATATGCCAAGAACTGAAAGCGGCGTTTGGACACATTTGTCCCAAACCTCCCTGCAGTTTTCAAAATAAACCAAATATCCCAATTTCTAGGCCTGAGTAATAATTTGGAGCCAAATTCTGCTCTCTGCACGTATTCGCAGTTTGAAATTGCGACTTTTTTTATACCCAACATATGTCAAGTACTGAAAGTGGCGTTTGGTCATATTTGTCCCTAACTCCCCTTGCAGTTCTCAAAATATCCCAAACATCCCAATTTCGAGGCCTGAGCCATATTTTGGAGCCAAATTCTGGCTCTCTGCACGTATTCGCAGTTTGAAATTACGACTTTTTATACCCAAAAATATGCCAAGTTCTAAAACAGCAGTGAGTCACATTTTGCACAAACTCCCCTGCAGTTTTCAAAATATCCCAAATATCCCAATTTCGAGGCCTGAGCCAACTTTTGGAGCCAAATTCTGGCTCTCTGCACGTATTCGTAGTTTGAAATTACGAATTTTTCATACCCAATATATGTCAAGTGATGAAAGCGGCGTTTGGTCACATTTGTCCTAACCTCCCTCCAGTTTTCAAAATATCCCAAACATCCCAATTTCTAGGCCTGAGCCATATTTTTGGAGCCCAATTCTGGCTTTCTGCACGTATTCGCAGTTTGATATTACGACTATTTATACCCAACATATGCCAAGTCCTGAAAGCGGCAGTGAGTCACATTTTGCGCAAACTCCCCTTCAGTTTCAAAATATCCCAAATATCACAATTTTCGAGCCTGAGCCATGTTTTTGGAGCCAAATTCAGGCTCTCTGCACGTATTTGCAGTTCGAAATAACGACTTTTTATACCCAACATAGGCCAAGTACTGAAAGCGGCGTTTGGTCACATTTGTCCCAAACCCCACTGCTGTTTTCAAAATATCCCAAATATCCCAATTTGAAGGCCTGAGCCATATTTTGGAGCCAAAATCTAGCTCTCTGCACGTATTCGCAGTTTTAAATTGCGACTTTTTTATATCCAACATATGCCAAGTACTGAAAGCGGCGTTTGGTCACATTTGTCCCAATCCACCCTGCAGTTTTCAAAATATCCCAAACATCCCAATATCGAGGCCTGAGCTATATTTTGGAGCCAAATTCAGGCTCTCTGCACGTATTCGCAGTTTGAAATTACGACTTTTTATACCCAACATATGGGAAGTACTGAAAGCGGCGTTTGGTCACATTTGTCCCAATCCTCCCTACAGTTTTCAAAATATCCCAAATATCCTAATTTCGAGGCCTGAGCCATATTTTGGAGCCATATTCAGGTTCTCTGCACGTATTCGCAGTTTGAAATTACGACTTTTTATACCCAACATATGCAAAGTACTGAAAGCGGCGTTTGCCCATATATGTCCTAAAGTCCCTGCAGTTCTCAAAATATCCCAAACATCCCAATATCGAGGCCTGAGATATATTTTGAAGCCAAATTCTGGCTCTCTGCACTTATTCGCAGTTTGAAATTGCAACTTTTTTATACCCAACATATGCCAAGAACTGAAAGCGGCGTTTGGACACATTTGTCCCAAACCTCCCTGCAGTTTTCAAAATAAACCAAATATCCCAATTTCTAGGCCTGAGTAATAATTTGGAGCCAAATTCTGGCTCTCTGCACGTATTCGCAGTTTGAAATTGCGACTTTTTTATACCCAACATATGTCAAGTACTGAAAGTGGCGTTTGGTCATATTTGTCCCTAACTCCCGTGCAGTTCTCAAAATATCCCAAACATCCCAATTTCGAGGCCTGAGCCATATTTTGGAGCCAAATTCTGGCTCTCTGCACGTATTCGCAGTTTGAAATTACGACTTTTTATACCCAAAAATATGCCAAGTTCTAAAAACAGCAGTGAGTCACATTTTGCACAAACTCCCCTGCAGTTTTCAAAATATCCCAAATATCCCAATATCGAGGCCTGAGCCAACTTTTGGAGCCAAATTCTGGCTCTCTGCACGTATTCGTAGTTTGAAATTACGAATTTTTCATACCCAATATATGTCAAGTGATGAAAGCGGCGTTTGGTCACATTTGTCCTAACCTCCCTCCAGTTTTCAAAATATCCCAAACATCCCAATTTCTAGGCCTGAGCCATATTTTGGAGCCCAATTCTGGCTTTCTGCACGTATTCGCAGTTTGATATTACGACTATTTATACCCAACATATGCCAAGTCCTGAAAGCGGCAGTGAGTCACATTTTGCGCAAACTCCCCTTCAGTTTCAAAATATCCCAAATATCACAATTTCGAGGCCTGAGCCATGTTTTGGAGCCAAATTCAGGCTCTCTGCACGTATTTGCAGTTCGAAATAACGACTTTTTATACCCAACATAGGCCAAGTACTGAAAGCGGCGTTTGGTCACATTTGTCCCAAACCCCACTGCAGTTTTCAAAATATCCCCAATATCCCAATTTGAAGGCCTGAGCCATATTTTGGAGCCAAAATCTAGCTCTCTGCACGTATTCGCAGTTTTAAATTGCGACTTTTTTATATCCAACATATGCCAAGTACTGAAAGCGGCGTTTGGTCACATTTGTCCCAATCCACCCTGCAGTTTTCAAAATATTCCAAACATCCCAATATCGAGGCCTGAGCTATATTTTGGAGCCAAATTCAGGCTCTCTGCACGTATTCGCAGTTTGAAATTGCGACTTTTTTATACCCAACATATGCCAAGTCCTGAAAGCGGCAGTGAGTCACATTTTGAACAAACTCCCCTCCAGTTTTCAAAATATCCCAAATATCCCAATTTCGAGGCCTGAGCCATGTTTTGGAGCCAAATTCTGGCTCTCTGCACGTATTCGCAGTTCGAAATTACGTCTTTTATACCCAACATATGCCAAGTACTGAAAGCGGAGTTTGGTCACATTTGTCCCAAACCTTCCCGCAGTTTTCAAAATATCCCAAATATCCTAATTTCGAGGCCTGAGCCATATTTTGGAGCGAAATTCTGGCTCTCTGCATGTATTCGCAGTTTGATATTACGACTTTTTATACCCAACATGTGCCAAGTACTGAAAGCAGCAGTGAGTCACATTTTGCACAAACTCCCCTGGAGTTTTCAAAATGTCCCAAACATCGCAATTTCGAGGCCTGAGCAATATTTTGGAGCCAAATTCTGGCTCACTGCACGAATTCGCAGTTTTGAATTACGATTTTTTATACCCAACATATGCAAAGTCTTGAAAGCGGCAATGAGTCACATTTTATACAAACTCCCTTACAGTTTTCAAAATATCCCAAACATCCCAATTTCGAGGCCTGAGCCATAATTTGAAGCCAAATTCTGGGTCTATGCACGTATTCGAAGTGTGATATTACGACTTTTTATACCCAACATATGCCAAGTCCTGAAAGCGGCAATGAGTCACATTTTGCACAAACTCCACTGCAGTTTTCAAATATCCCAAAAATCCCAATTTCGAGGCCTGAGCCATATTTTGGATCCAAAATCTGGCTCTCTGCACGTATTCGCAGTTCGAAATTACGTCTTTTTACACCCAACATATGCCAAGTACTGAAAGCGGCGTTTGGTCACATTTGTCCCAAACCTCCCTGCAGTTTTCAAAATATCCCAAATATCCCAATTTCGAGACCTGAGCCATGTTGTGGAGCCAAATTCTGGCTCTCTGCATGTATTCGCAGTTTGATATTACGAATTTTTAAACCCAACATATGCCAAGTACTGAAAGCGGCAGTGAGTCACATTTTGCACAAACTCCCCTGCAGTTTTCAAAATATCCCAAACATCCCAATTTCGAGGCCTGAGCCATATTTAGGAGCCAAATTCTGGCTCTCTGCATGTATTTGCAGTTTGAAACTACGATTTTTTTATACCCAACATATGCGAAGTACTGAAAGCGGCGTTTGGTCACTTTTGTCCCAAACCTTCCTGCAGTTTTCAAAATATCCCAAACATCCCAATATCGAGTTCTGAGCCATATTTTGGAGCCAAGTTCTGGCTCACTGCACGTATTCGCAGTTTGATATTACGACTTTTTATACCCAACATATGCCAAGTCCTAAAAGCGGCAGTGAGTCACATTTTGCACAAACTCCCCTGCAGTTTTCAAAATATCCCAAATATCCCAATTTCGAGGCCTGAGCCAACTTTTGGAGCCAAATTCTGGCTCTCTGCACGTATTCGTAGTTTGAAATTACGAATTTTTCATACCCAATATATGTCAAGTGATGAAAGCGGCGTTTGGTCACATTTGTCCTAACCTCCCTCCAGTTTTCAAAATATCCCAAACATCCCAATTTCTAGGCCTGAGCCATATTTTGGAGCCCAATTCTGGCTTTCTGCACGTATTCGCAGTTTGATATTACGACTATTTATACCCAACATATGCCAAGTCCTGAAAGCGGCAGTGAGTCACATTTTGCGCAAACTCCCCTTCAGTTTTCAAAATATCCCAAATATCACAATTTCGAGGCCTGAGCCATGTTTTGGAGCCAAATTCAGGCTCTCTGCACGCATTTGCAGTTCGAAATAACGACTTTTTATACCCAACATAGGCCAAGTACTGAAAGCGGCGTTTGGTCACATTTGTCCCAAACCCCACTGCTGTTTTCAAAATATCCCAAATATCCCAATTTGAAGGCCTGAGCCATATTTTGGAGCCAAAATCTAGCTCTCTGCACGTATTCGCAGTTTTAAATTGCGACTTTTTATATCCAACATATGCCAAGTACTGAAAGCGGCGTTTGGTCACATTTGTCCCAATCCACCCTGCAGTTTTCAAAATATCCCAAACATCCCAATATCGAGGCCTGAGCTATATTTTGGAGCCAAATTCAGGCTCTCTGCACGTATTCGCAGTTTGAAATTACGACTTTTTATACCCAACATATGGGAAGTACTGAAAGCGGCGTTTGGTCACATTTGTCCCAATCCTCCCTACAGTTTTCAAAATATCCCAAATATCCTAATTTCGAGGCCTGAGCCATATTTTGGAGCCATATTCAGGTTCTCTGCACGTATTCGCAGTTTGAAATTACGACTTTTTATACCCAACATATGCAAAGTACTGAAAGCGGCGTTTGGCCATATATGTCCTAAAGTCCCCTGCAGTTCTCAAAATATCCCAAACATCCCAATATCGAGGCCTGAGATATATTTTGAAGCCAAATTCTGGCTCTCTGCACTTATTCGCAGTTTGAAATTGCAACTTTTTTATACCCAACATATGCCAAGAACTGAAAGCGGCGTTTGGACACATTTGTCCCAAACCTCCCTGCAGTTTTCAAAATAAACCAAATATCCCAATTTCTAGGCCTGAGTAATAATTTGGAGCCAAATTCTGGCTCTCTGCACGTATTCGCAGTTTGAAATTGCGACTTTTTTATACCCAACATATGTCAAGTACTGAAAGTGGCGTTTGGTCATATTTGTCCCTAACTCCCCTGCAGTTCTCAAAATATCCCAAACATCCCAATTTCGAGGCCTGAGCCATATTTTGGAGCCAAATTCTGGCTCTCTGCACGTATTCGCAGTTTGAAATTACGACTTTTTATACCCAAAAATATGCCAAGTTCTAAAAACAGCAGTGAGTCACATTTTGCACAAACTCCCCTGCAGTTTTCAAAATATCCCAAATATCCCAATTTCGAGGCCTGAGCCAACTTTTGGAGCCAAATTCTGGCTCTCTGCACGTATTCGTAGTTTGAAATTACGAATTTTTCATACCCAATATATGTCAAGTGATGAAAGCGGCGTTTGGTCACATTTGTCCTAACCTCCCTCCAGTTTTCAAAATATCCCAAACATCCCAATTTCTAGGCCTGAGCCATATTTTGGAGCCCAATTCTGGCTTTCTGCACGTATTCGCAGTTTGATATTACGACTATTTATACCCAACATATGCCAAGTCCTGAAAGCGGCAGTGAGTCACATTTTGCGCAAACTCCCCTTCAGTTTTCAAAATATCCCAAATATCACAATTTCGAGGCCTGAGCCATGTTTTGGAGCCAAATTCAGGCTCTCTGCACGTATTTGCAGTTCGAAATAACGACTTTTTATACCCAACATAGGCCAAGTACTGAAAGCGGCGTTTGGTCACATTTGTCCCAAACCCCACTGCTGTTTTCAAAATATCCCAAATATCCCAATTTGAAGGCCTGAGCCATATTTTGGAGCCAAAATCTAGCTCTCTGCACGTATTCGCAGTTTTAAATTGCGACTTTTTTATATCCAACATATGCCAAGTACTGAAAGCGGCGTTTGGTCACATTTGTCCCAATCCACCCTGCAGTTTTCAAAATATCCCAAACATCCCAATATCGAGGCCTGAGCTATATTTTGGAGCCAAATTCAGGCTCTCTGCACGTATTCGCAGTTTGAAATTACGACTTTTTATACCCAACATATGGGAAGTACTGAAAGCGGCGTTTGGTCACATTTGTCCCAATCCTCCCTACAGTTTTCAAAATATCCCAAATATCCTAATTTCGAGGCCTGAGCCATATTTTGGAGCCATATTCAGGTTCTCTGCACGTATTCGCAGTTTGAAATTACGACTTTTTATACCCAACATATGCAAAGTACTGAAAGCGGCGTTTGGCCATATATGTCCTAAAGTCCCCTGCAGTTCTCAAAATATCCCAAACATCCCAATATCGAGGCCTGAGATATATTTTGAAGCCAAATTCTGGCTCTCTGCACTTATTCGCAGTTTGAAATTGCAACTTTTTTATACCCAACATATGCCAAGAACTGAAAGCGGCGTTTGGACACATTTGTCCCAAACCTCCCTGCAGTTTTCAAAATAAACCAAATATCCCAATTTCTAGGCCTGAGTAATAATTTGGAGCCAAATTCTGGCTCTCTGCACGTATTCGCAGTTTGAAATTGAGACTTTTTTATACCCAACATATGTCAAGTACTGAAAGTGGCGTTTGGTCATATTTGTCCCTAACTCCCCTGCAGTTCTCAAAATATCCCAAACATCCCAATTTCGAGGCCTGAGCCATATTTTGGAGCCAAATTCTGGCTCTCTGCACGTATTCGCAGTTTGAAATTACGACTTTTTATACCCAAAAATATGCCAAGTTCTAAAAACAGCAGTGAGTCACATTTTGCACAAACTCCCCTGCAGTTTCAAAATATCCCAAATATCCCAATATCGAGGCCTGAGCCAACTTTTGGAGCCAAATTCTGGCTCTCTGCACGTATTCGTAGTTTGAAATTACGAATTTTTCATACCCAATATATGTCAAGTGATGAAAGCGGCGTTTGGTCACATTTCTCCTAACCTCCCTCCAGTTTTCAAAATATCCCAAACATCCCAATTTCTAGGCCTGAGCCATATTTTGGAGCCCAATTCTGGCTTTCTGCACGTATTCGCAGTTTTAAATTGCGACTTTTTTATATTCAACATATGCCAAGTACTGAAAGCGGCGTTTGGTCACATTTGTCCCAATCCACCCTGCAGTTTTCAAAATATCCCAAACATCCCAATATCGAGGCCTGAGCTATATTTTGGAGCCAAATTCAGGCTCTCTGCACGTATTCGCAGTTTGAAATTGCGACTTTTTTATACCCAACATATGCCAAGTCCTGAAAGCGGCAGTGAGTCACATTTTGAACAAACTCCCCTCCAGTTTTCAAAATATCCCAAATATCCCAATTTCGAGGCCTGAGCCATGTTTTGGAGCCAAATTCTGGCTCTCTGCACGTATTCGCAGTTCGAAATTACGTCTTTTATACCCAACATATGCCAAGTACTGAAAGCGGAGTTTGGTCACATTTGTCCCAAACCTTCCCGCAGTTTTCAAAATATCCCAAATATCCTAATTTCGAGGCCTGAGCCATATTTTGGAGCGAAATTCTGGCTCTCTGCATGTATTCGCAGTTTGATATTACGACTTTTTATACCCAACATGTGCCAAGTACTGAGAGCAGCAGTGAGTCACATTTTGCACAAACTCCCCTGGAGTTTTCAAAATGTCCCAAACATCGCAATTTCGAGGCCTGAGCAATATTTTGGAGCCAAATTCTGGCTCTCTGCACGTATTCGCAGTTTTGAATTACGATTTTTTATACCCAACATATGCAAAGTCTTGAAAGCGGCAATGAGTCACATTTTATACAAACTCCCTTACAGTTTTCAAAATATCCCAAACATCCCAATTTCGAGGCCTGAGCCATAATTTGAAGCCAAATTCTGGGTCTATGCACGTATTCGAAGTGTGATATTACGACTTTTTATACCCAACATATGCCAAGTCCTGAAAGCGGCAATGAGTCACATTTTGCACAAACTCCACTGCAGTTTTCAAAATATCCCAAAAATCCCAATTTCGAGGCTGAGCCATATTTTGGATCCAAAATCTGGCTCTCTGCACGTATTCGCAGTTCGAAATTACGTCTTTTTACACCCAACATATGCCAAGTACTGAAAGCGGCGTTTGGTCACATTTGTCCCAAACCTCCCTGCAGTTTTCAAAATATCCCAAACATCCCAATTTCGAGACCTGAGCCATGTTGTGGAGCCAAATTCTGGCTCTCTGCATGTATTCGCAGTTTGATATTACGAATTTTTAAACCCAACATATGCCAAGTACTGAAAGCGGCAGTGAGTCACATTTTGCACAAACTCCCCTGCAGTGTTCAAAATATCCCAAACATCCCAATTTCGAGGCCTGAGCCATATTTAGGAGCCAAATTCTGGCTCTCTGCATGTATTTGCAGTTTGAAACTACGATTTTTTTATACCCAACATATGCGA